>NC_083316.1:27464251-27764251 GCF_963455315.2 Globicephala melas | reverse complement strand
TTTTCAGTGTTATTGACATAAAATTGACAAACCTGTAAGATGTTTAAAGTATAATATCATGATTTGACATGTATACGTTGTGAAAGGGTTCCCCCACTGAGGTAATTAACGCATCTGTTAACCGTATATACTTACCATTTTTTTTTTTAGTGAGAACACTTAAGTTCTACTCTCTCAGCTAATTTCAATTATACAATACAGTGTTATCAACTAGAGTCATCATGTCATATATTAGACTCTCAGACTTGATTCATGTCATAACAGAAAGTTGTACCCTTTTACCAACCTCTTCCTATTTCTCCCACCCCCCAGCTCCTGGCAACCAATTCTCTATTCTCTATGAGTTCGACTTTTTTTACTTTTTTTATTTTTTTGCGGTTCGCGGGCCTCTCACTGTTGTGGCCTCTCCCATTGCAGAGCACAGGCTCCAGACGCGCAGGCTCAGCGGCATATGGGATCTTCCCGGACCGGGGCACAAACCTGTGTCCCCTGCATCGGCAGGCAGACTCTCAACCACTGTGCCACCAGGGAAGCCCCGACGTTTTATTTTTTTAGATTCCACATATAAGTGATACATAACATTTAGTATTTATCTTTTTTGGTCTGGCTGATTTACATAGCATAATGCCTTCCATGTTCATCCATGTTGTTGCAGGTGTCAGGATTTCCCTCTTTTAAAAGGCTGAATAATATTCCATTGTTTGTGTGTATTATACATACCACTTTTTCTTTTATATACATCCATTGATGGACACTTAGGTCATTCTCATACCCTGGTTATTGTGAATAATGCTGCAGTCAACATGGGATTACAAATACGTCTTTGAGATCATGACTTTGTTTCCTTTGGATGTATACCCAGAAGTGGGATTGCTGGACCATATTTTTAATTTTTTGAGGAACCTCCATACTGTTTTCCATGGTGGTTGTAGCAATTTACACTCCCATCAACTTCTCTTTTTGATAATAGCTATCCTAACCGGTATGAGGGGATAGCTAACCTAACAGGTGTTAGGTGTTAGGAGGATACGCCTAGCAGGTGTGTGAGTTTCAGGCAATAGCATTTAAATAGACTACAACACGAATGGCGTTTCCTTGAGTTTTACAGGGCAGGAGCCCTCCTCAACGCGCTTGGCCAGGAAGACTACAGATCCTTGACCACTTTTAAGAGTACTAAAGCAAAGGGTAAGTTCTTTTTGTCTAGCAACTGGTGCTGGGACTGTGGGAGGCTAGGCATCTAAATTTGTTGATATGACATAAGCTAAAGGATTGCTTGCTAAATATATTGCCTTCTCATGCCTGAATTTAGGGACTCTTTTATAAAAGAAGGTTTCTCAGATTCTTTTCAATCCTGCCTTCTGTGAATTCTTTGCTTTTTATTTTGGACGTGATTTGATCCTGTAATAGCTGGAAAGAGGTCAGGCTGCTTTGAAGGACTCTGGCCATCAGTAGTCGCAAGGTTTTACCCATCATCCAGTCTTCCGTTCCCAAAGGCAGTTAAATCTACACAGCGTTCATTTGAAATCACATAATTTTGATCTTTTACTTATTTTTTTGAGGTATAGTTTGCATATAACATTATATTAGTTTCAGGTGTACAATATAATGATTCGTTACTTGTATATATTTCAAAATGATCACCACAGGAAGGCTAGTTGATATCGGTCATCACACATAGTTACAAAGAATGTTTTTTTTGTGATGAGGACTTTTAAGATCTACTCTCTTAGCAACCATCAAATATGCAGTACGGTCTTATTAATTATAGTCAGCATGCTGTTCATTACATCCCTATTACTTATTTATTTTGTAACTAGAAGTTTATACCTTTTGACCTCCTTCAACGATTTCACTCACGCCCCAGTTTTAACCTTTTAAATAAAATGAAGATGTGGCTGAGATTTGGGCTTGGGATGGGGTTTTGAAACTGCCCTGGGCACCACAGCTTTGTCATGGAATTGGAATGGCAAGTAGCACTCTTGATATTAACCATTACAAAGTTGGAATTGACATAACTTGATGTACAATAAAAAGGATTCCACGTTGTAGCAGGCAAAGTTCGGCTTATCAGGATGCCTCTTCTTTGTCAGACAAATAGTTCTTCCCATCTTTCCCTTTCTCTATTCTTCAAGGAGAGATGGGAGAGACAGGCTTTGGTTTCTGGAGATTTGGGGCAGGTTCCATTTTGTGTCTTTCCTTTGAGCTTCAGTCTTTTAACTTCAGATTTTGCTCCTTGTTAAAATATGCTTCCTGCTTGGAGGCAGTCACAAAACTGTCCAAGCTGTTTTCAGTTTAGAGCAGTGGTTCTCCATCAGCTCCTTTCTCCAAGGCAGTTCTCAACCTTGGTTGCATGTTAGAATCACCTGGGGAGCTTTGGAAACTTCTTTGGAAACTCCGTCCCACCACCAGGAATTCAGATTCAGTTGGTTGGGATGCAGCTGACACTGGGATGTTTAAAGGCTCACCAGGTGACCCTGATGTACAGCCGAGCTTAGAATCAGTGGCTTAGAGGAAGGAGCCAGTGGAAGTTTAGATGGGGCTGGAGGAGAAGCATAGGGTGTTTGGGGAGCTGGGGAGTAGAGACGATAGGTAGGGAAGAAAAGCAAGGAAAGAGTAGAGAAGAGAAAGGCACAGACAAGAAAGCTGGAAAGACAGGCTTCTCAGATCTCACTTTTGCTAGATTGGCCAGGCTGGAAAGCTCCCCACCCCCCCATGCTAACCTGCTCAGTTAAATGACTTCCAGCTATTCTAAAGCTGCCTGATGCCAGGAGATGAAGGCATCAGAAACTGAGAGAGAGCTACAGGTTAAGATTGCACGCTGGCTGATTTGGCCTTACACATGGACAAGTAAGTCAAGACCTAGGAGCAATCAAAATTATTAATTACAGATGTGATTGTGTTTAGTGTAAAACTGAATTTTAATTTTTTTATTATTATTTTTTGGATCATAATCAACATCTAATTTATTGTGTATGAATTATTTAATGCAATAATCACAAAAACTAAATTATTACCCTTCATATAACTCAATGCATTCATATATATATTTTTTAACATCTTTATTGGAGTATAATTACTTTACAATGGTGTGTTAGTTTCTGCTTTATAAAAAAGTGAATCAGCTATACATATACATATATCCCCATATCTCTTCCCTCTCGCGTCTCCCTCCCACCCTCCCTATCCCACCCCTCTATGTGGTCACAAAGCACGGAGCTGATCTCCCTGTGCTATGCAGCTGCTTCCCACTAGCTATCTATTTTACATCTGGTAGTGTATATATGTCCATGCCACTCTCTCACTTCGTCCCAGCTTACCCTTCCCCCTCCCCGTGTCCTCAAGCCCATTCTCTACTACATCTGCGTCTTTATTCCCGTCCTGCCCCTAGGTTCTTCAGAACCAATTTTTTTGTTTTTTTTTTAGATTCCATATATATGTGTTAGCATATGGTATCTGTTTTTCTTTTTCTGACTTACTTCACTCTGTATGACAGACTCTAGGTCCATCCACCTCACTACAAATAACTCAATTTCATTTCTTTTTATGGCTGAATAATATTCCATTGTACATATGTGCCACATCTTCTTTATCCATTCATCTGTCGATGGACACTTAGGTTGCTTCCATGTCCTGGCTATTGTAAATAGAGCTGCAATGAACATTGTGATACGTGACTCTTTTTGAATTATGGTTTTCTCAGGGTATATGCCCTGTAGTGGGATTACTGGGTCATATGGTAATTCTATTTTTAGTTTTTTAAGGAACCTTCATACTGTTTTCCATAGTGGCTGTATCAATTTACTTTCCCACCAACAGTGCAAGAGGGTTCCCTTTTCTCCACACCCTCTCCAGCATTTATTGTTTGTAGATTTTTTGATGATGGCCATTCTGACTGGTGTTTTAGTTTTGATTTGCATTTCTCTAATGATTAGTGATGTTGAGCATCCTTTCATGTGTTTGTTGGCAATCTGTTTATCCTCTTTGGAGAAATGTCTGTTTAGGTCTTCTGCCCATTTTTGGATTGGGTTGTTTGTTTTTTGATATTGAGCTGCATGAGCTGCTTGTAAGTTTTGGAGGTTAATCCTTTGTCAGTTGCTTCGTTTGCAAATATTTTCTCCCATTCTGAGGGTTGTCTTTTGGTCTTGTTTATGGTTTCCTTTGCTGTGCAAAAGCTTTTAAGTTTCATTAGGTCCCATTTGTTTATTTTTATTTTCATTTCTCTAGGAGGTGGGTCAAAAAAGGATCTTGCTGTGATTTATGTCATAGAGTTAAAACTTAATTTTTAAAATAGAGAGTTACATGAAATATCTAAAGCCCCTCTCCCTAATCCTGCCTTCAGAGATAAAACTCTTACCTGATTGTTCTTTATTCTTCCAGATTTTTTTGTGCATTTTGATATTTGCATGTATGTATTTGTAAATATACACATATATGCATACATGTATAGACGTGTGTGTGTGTGTGTGTCTGTGTCTGTGTGTTTTGTAGTTTTTAGAATTAGGTTAGATTATGCTGGGGTAACAGACAACTCCAAACCCAGCTGAACACGACAAAAGTTTACTTCTCACTCCCGTATTTTGTGCATATTGAGGGGATCTGCTCATTATAATCACGTCAAGATCCCAGTTGCTGGAGGTTTGATCTCAACACTTACTTTCAAGATAAACTTGGGAGGGGGAAGAGAACTCTGAGGCACATGCTGGTATGTAAATGCTCTGTTCTGGAAGTGATGCATGTCACTTATGCTCACAACTCCTTGGTCATAACTAGACATGTGACTCCACCCAACTTAAGGGGGCCAGGAAATTCAGCTTTCCATGTGCCTGGAAGGAGAGAAGTGTGGGCATCAGTGAACAACACAGTGACTACGGGTGTGTATAAATACTCCATATCTATGTGAAACATACATAATTTTAGAATGAAAAAGATCTAAAGAAATAAATGTGTATATATCACTAACAGTAAAAATGGAGTCATACTGTTCTATAACTTGGTGCTTTTCATGTAGCAGTATACCTTGACATCTTTCGATGTCGGTCTATGAAACTCTTGCTTATTCTAAAGTTTGCGCAGTAGTGTGTTTATTGTATTCGTTGATTCATCTCTCCAGTGTTACTATACACCAGGCCCTCTGCTGGGTCCTGGAGTGAATACCGTGGACATGGCAGCCCTTGCCCTCATGGTGCACTCTGTGCAGCCTCTATGTAGTGTATCTGCTGTGGGTATGTACCGCAGTCTGTTGTCCTATTGATATCCTTATTGTTCGGACATTTAGACAATACAAATAATGCTGTAGGCAACACCACTGTGCATATATCTTTGGGCACTTGTGCAAGTCTTTCTCTCTCGCCAACAGTGGGGAATAGATCGTGAATCCTAGTGGTTCTCTACATGCTCAGAAAGAGTCTGTTTATTGTAATGGAGGTGCCAGTAGGACTCTGTACAGTTGGGCTTTCCAAGTGGAATTTCCAGGCGCTTGTTGCTGGGCTGTTCCTCGGTTTACTTCAGCATTTAATTGCTACCGAAGCAGTTCGCCTGAGGTACTTGGCCCCTTCATTCTCTTCAGCCTTTACTTCAGATGGTGGGGGAAACATGGCAGATTTTCAGAGCCCTCCGTGTTTGGGCTGCAGTGGCTCTTACTGACTGTGTGAGGGACGGGCTCTGAGAGGAGCGTTATGCATCCCTGCTGGACCGCTGCATCCCTGCTCCCCTGCACAGAGCTCTAGGAGTTTGTTTGCCCACTGCTGCTCCTCTGCGTAGCTTCCTTCCTAGAGATGACACTTACCCAAATGTTTTAGCATCTTTATTGGAGTATAATTGCATTACAGTGTTGTGTTAGTTGCTGCTGTACAGTGAAGTGAATCATCTATATGTATACATATATCCCCTCCCTCTTTGACCTCCCTCCCCACCATCTAGGTCATCACAGAGCACCGGGCTGAGCTCCCTGTGCTATACAGCAGGTTCCCACTAGCCGTCTATTTTACCCGTGGTAGACACTTATCCAAATTTTTGATGTAAGACAGACTGTTTCCTCATTTTAGTCCTGTGAGTAGATTTTTCCCCCATATTAAATTATCCATTTCATATGATTTAGGGGGTCTGGAGAGCTGTAATCTTTTTTGTTTCTGCACTGTCTTTGCCAGATTCCTCTCGTGTATTTAGTGTCCTCCATCGTAGGGCATTAGGTGCAGGTGACACTTTTTTTAATTTTGTTCCCACAGAATGTTATATTAGGGTTGGTGTATTATAACATATTGAGACATTTCAAATCACTAAGCTTGCCAGCCTAATGATTCTCTCATCTTTACTGCTAGCGTGGTGCCGCTGTAAGCACACCGAGAGCCAGGGAAGATACTTACAGAAAGGATTTACTTGAATCTTTCAGACCATGGGTACTATCATGTTTGCTTTAGGGCTGGAAATATAGAGAAAGCTCTTCCCAGCTTTCCTCTGCTATGCCTTTAGAGTTTCCAAATAAAACCCAGACTTTGCTGTACATGAAAGTCTGTTCTTAGGACAGGCTGCCCGAAAGTAACAAACTTTTCAAGTGTCTTTTTAAAACATTTAGAACTTTGTAGTTACTGAAAGCAAGATGTAAATATCAGTGTCTCTGGGAGGAAAAGGACATCCTTGGAGAGCTGTCCCTTGAAGAATATTTCAAGCTGCCAATGAAGTTATTTCTGGAGCTGAATTTCTGACAGGTGACAGCCTGAGACGTGATTCATAGAATTGGAAAGTGCACTGCCTTCTTGCTTTTCCCTCAACTTCTGGGGAGTTGGCCCATTGCAGACTGAGGAAAATATTCAGGTGGGCGCCTCACATGCCTGCCAAACCAGAGGCTGTTGAGAGAACCTCCACAACATCTGTACGGGCAGCTGCTGCCTGTTCTGCTACTAACGTGCCACCCACAGCAGCAGGTGCGAAAGGCAGCAGAGTGTGAGAAGGGCATCAACTAGCAGTAGGCACACCACTCCCTACCTGCACCACGGTCTCCAATCCAGTGGACATCACATACTTGGTTTACTTGATTGAGTGGCTGTGCTGTAAATTGAGAAGGAAGTACAGCACGATGAGAGTCAGCTCATGCACCAGGCTAGATCCAAAGAAACAAGGTTCTTTCCAGCTTTCCCCCCTAACCAGGTGAGTGCCCTCAACTGCACTCTTCTTAAATCTTCAATCATGCTTGAAGAGACAGCTGAGTCTCTTTCTCCCCAGGAATTCTTCCTTGACTCTCCTAAAAACACATATCTGTCCTCTCTTGAAACTTTCCAAGTCTGTGCCACACTCTGACACTTATTTACATGCTGTATTTTATTGTTCCCCTCGTGTTCCGTGCATCAGCCATGACTCCTCAAGGACAGGTATGCTCAGAGGGAGAGAAAATGCGTTACACATTGTACTAGAGAATTGCTGGGCCTCGCTGAAGGGTCGTCTGGTCAACCTTTCCACCAATTATGAATATTGAGTTTATCTGAGATGGCCAAGGCTGATTAGAAGTTAATCTCCACCTTTTCTTCCACACTAAACTTTCACTCCTTCTGACAGCCCCTTCAACACCAATCAAGCCCAGATATTTATTCTTCTCTGCCATTTCTTTCTTTGGGTCTTAAATCCAGTTTTTCCTCTAGTTTCCTATTCCCCTTCCCCAGTATCTTTTAAAAATTATATCCTTCCTTCTCGGTTCCACTCCCCATAAGAGGCCTGCATTGCTGATTTTGTCCCTGATTATTAACACTGATGATAATTAGTGCTCCATGACGATTGGTCTTTGCCAGGTTTTACACGCATCTTTTCTCTCCTGGTCTAAGAGGTCAAGACTGTATTTACTACTTCTATATTATTTTAGAGCCCAGGGTCATGCAGTAACTAATTATTGCTGGTACCATCTTCCTAATAGTACCAGACTTTGAGATTCATTTAGAAAAGGGCCCCATTTGACAAATAGAATATTCTCTAGAAGTCTTATAGTGAAAATACAATAATAAATTGAGTTATGGTTATCAAATTGAATATGAGGATAACATATGGAGCTCCATGTGGAAATGTATTAAACAAATAAGAAATTTGGGTAAAATTGGGTAAAATAGCTCAATCTAGTCTCATTTGAAAAACCTCAAATTCAATTTTAAAAAATGATTAGATAACCTTCCACTTATATCAATGCATAGTCCTTCCAGATGTTAAGAAACCTGCCTGCCTAAAACTTCTACTGCTGAATGTTCATTAGATTTCCCAGGATTTTAAACTATTCAGAAGATTATTCTTAAGAAATGAATAAAAAGCAGAAGTTTATTGTATACAACTTTAATTCCTAATTGAAACAAATAAGAACATTTGACATTTTCCTTTAAAAATTTGAAAAGGTTCTCATTTTGTGGGAATGGACATAGAAATAAGATTCTTCTTCATTTTAGACACAGTAGAGATATGTGTGTAGCCATCATTGAGGAAAAGAGAGATGTATTCATTCAACAGAGATTTACTGAGCACCTTCTAAGTGACAGGCAGTGTTCTAGAGAACCAAGGTAAGAATTCATACCCTCCTAGATCTTCCATATTGAACAAGATAGCCAGGAAATAAGCATGATAAATACCTACTTTGTTTGATGGTGATCAGTACCGAGGAGAACAGCACAGCAGGCAAGGAGGGAAAGAGTTATGGGGACGATGAAGTGGATAGGGTGGCCAGAGAGGGCTCAATGAGAAGATGACTTTGAGTCCAGACCCATGGAGATAAGGGAGAGAGCCATGAAAGTATCTGGGGAAAGGGTTCCGTTGACTGAAGGAACAGTATTTGCTGAGGCAGAAGAGTGACTGGTGTTGAAGGCACAGCCAAGAGGCCAGTGTAGTTGGAGTTGAATGAGCGGGGTATTGGGTGGCAGGGGGTGGTGGTAGAGATTCCTAGGCCCTCATAGCCATTGTCAGGACATTGCCTTTACTCTGAGGGAGCTAGGGAGCCATGGCAGGCTGATTGAGGAGTGCAGTGACATGATATAACTTATTTCACCTACGGTGATGAGAATAGACTGAAGTGGGGCGAGGCAGAGGGCTGGGGAAAATCCAATCAAGAGACTGCGGGATGGAGTTAGTGGACCCTCTGAACTGGAGGGTCTTAGTGTCTGAGTTCTGAGGCCAGGGAGTGGATAAGATGCAAGTGAATGGAGTAGAAGGATTGAGCACACACCAGATATCAAGGAAGGGCCTCTTCATAGTTATATCACTTAAATCTTGCAAAAGTCCAGAGAAAGAGAGTGAGGGATAGATGTAGGGGATGAGAGAGGGAGGGAGCTGGGGATGAGGGAGAGGGAGAGAACGAGAGGGAGAGCGATGTCCCCCGTTTGACAGCTAGGTTCTGAGAGATGAAGGGATTGCCCAAGTTCACACGGTGACTGCAGTGTTGAGTGGGGTTGAGGCCCAGGAGAGAGGGACTGCGGAGGTGAGGCCCGGGGCACCTGAGGGCGCAGTGTGCCTTGCTTTGAAGGGTTGCACGCATGCAGAGTGACGTCTGAATTCCTTCCTCTCCAGGAAGCAGAGCTCAGGTATATCCCCTGTGGGATTGCGTTCCTTCAATCCTCCTCTGCTACCCTTCCCTAGGATGAGGTCTGGGGGCAGCCAGTCTCCAGAGCCCCCCTGCCTTGTCCTTGCAGGGGTGATTCCGCGGCAGAGCCTGGGAGAGGAGGGTCCTTCACACCTACTGCAGCTTCTGTTCGCCCTTTGCTGCCTGCCTGTGAAGGCAGGGAGCACAAGGACCCAGGCACGTATTTTGGGGAGTTATAAAGGAATCTGAACACTTGGCCTCTGCCCTCAAGAACTTTTTAGTTTGGGGGACGGGGGAAGATGGAACAATAAAAATAACCCAGCAGAGAAATAGGAAGCTGGCGTTCTCCTGGGGCCTTCAGAAAGGACAGCCTGGGGCCAAGGCTTCCGTGCCACTCCCTTGTTGAGGACCGCAGTCTCTGGGGGCAGGAGTAGGGGAACAGAGTGAGGCAGGGGAGGAAGGGGGGTGCACCGCCAACCTGGGAAGCCCTTGGCATCACGTGTGTCTAGTAGCTGCTTCTGAGAAACAACACAGAGGCCTGTTCCTCAGGGCAGGCTGCTTAGGGACAGAGGGGAAACAGATGTATTTGCTGGCTCTGTCTCCCTTTGCTCAGAGATCTTCCCGTGAGATCCTATTACCCTGCCCTTCCAGAGTGTGCATGGCTGGGTGTCAAGGGTGCGTGCCGTGGCATCTCTCACCTCAGAGTCAACAGAGAGGTCTCAGAAGAGGAGGTGAGACGTAGGCAAAGCAGTTATCGGGCGCCGTCTGGCTGTGCTGCGTGGACTTGATCACGGTCCGGGCAGCTGGTCATTAGAGTGGTGGCAGGGGCTGGAACAAGTGTCCCAAGGCCTGAGACAGGTGAAGCCCAGATCATCTGAAGTGGCAGAGGAGAGGTGTCTGATGCCCCCAGGGCACAGCCCGAGGGAGGATGGATTGGCCCAGAGTCCGCAGTTGAGCCTGGCGTTTAGGGAGTGCCCTGGGAAGAGGGAAGAGAGGCGCGGGCTCAATCCCGGAAGGCTGCCTGGAGAGGCTGACTTTGGGGTCAGTTCAAGGATACCAGGACTGGACTGTATTTGGTTGCGTAGACGGTGCTCTGCCCAAAGACACCAGCCAAAGGACGAGTGGAGGTTGGAATCCAGCTCCTACTCTGCTCACCATGTTGCTCTCCACTGGTTGGACTGCAGGTATAGGAAGGAAGGGGCATGTTTTAAATTTTACATAAGCGTGGCCCTGAGGCTGTGACTAGCTTTCCAAGGGCACTGTTCTTCTTGACTTTGCTCTATCCCTGTGGAGGCAGCCTGGTAACCAAGGCCAGTGAGCCCAGGGGCGAGCCTCTGATCCTTCTTACGGCTTTGCAGCAGCCTCAGGACAGGTCAAAAGTACTCGGATTCCTCAGACGTTCTATAGATTTGTCACTTTTCCTCCCAGACCCGTCACCGATGACTCCACACAGGATCAGGGACAGCAGCAGTGGCAGGACAGCTGAGTCTGTATCTGCCAGGCATCTCCTGTGTGCCCACCCCTGCACAAGGTTCTTTGGGGGATAAAGAGAAGTATAGGAAACGTCACCAATGCAGTCATTGGAGTGCATCTTCACTCATGTAAAATATGGAGTTGTGTTGTTACAAGGTCAGTGAAAAAGAGTGCTTACAGATGATAACAATTTTCGTCCAGTCTCTTATGAGAATGGGAAGTGGGCGGAAGACGGGAGCTACCTACATGAAATGCACGTTCCAGGCATCAGGGGGATTTCCTCTGTGGTATAGGGTCACTTTGTTCCCCATCTAGTGGACTAATAAGGTGTGGAAGCACGTGGGAATTAAGTTTGGGTATGAATACCTCAGATGTTGTAGGTGAGTTGCACAGGTAATTAGCCCCATAATATATGGACAGAGAGCTGTCACCATGGCTGATGTAGCCTAAGTGTCTTCAAGAAGCGTCAGAATCTGAGTGGCACCTTGGAAGATGGGCAGTGTATCGGTAAAGGTTCTTTTTGTAGCAAACAACAGAAACCAACGTGGTTATCCTAAGCCCCCCCCAAAAAAAAAAAAAGGAATTTATTGGAAGGTTTGGAAGGATATCTGGAGTATCTCAGAGAAGCACAGATGGATAGAACAACTAAGAGTGAGACATTTCAGGAACCAAAGCAACAAGTGTTTGTGGGCATCTTCTCCAGAGGATTTCTGTTAACGTGGCTCAGCTGCCACTGTACAGTCACCGCACAGGCGTGCCAAGTTCTAATTCTCAGAAGATAAAAATCTGATTGGCTCGAACACTCCTCTGGGTTTTTTTCTCATTGAGTCCTCCCTGTTTTGTTTTGTTTTGTTTTTGTTTTTAAGGGGTCTGGACACAGCAAGGATGTGTATGTAAAGATTAATAAAGTTTTTCATTTTTTAGGAATTTTTAGCTTTAGAGCTGGAAGAGACTGAGATCAACTTTTTCATTTTACAGTTGGAGTTTCAGAGAAGGTTAAGTGACTTGTCTGGAGTTACAGAGCATGTGGATGTCAGGGTTAGGTTTAGGATCTCAAACTTTCCTATACTCCATGCTGCTCAGGCCCTCTCCTTTGGGTAGTTTAAGATTTTAAAACTCCTGATCACTCCTATGGGCTCTTTCAAGCCAGTAGCTACCAGATAGCTAATTCTTGCTGAGAGCCAGGGGTTAGGGGCTGGTTATGTTGCCCTGCACGTGAGAAGTTGTGACCAGGTCGGGTGAGGTATCAGGGGCAGAGCTCAGGCCAGAGGTGTTGCCCTCCATCTCCTGGAAGGCTTTTAGATCCGGGCTTGGTTTGCCTTTGTCATTAGAGCCTGCTCTCACACTTTACAGTGGGGGGATCACCTGGTAACCCTCTGATCAATGTTTGCATCACTAAACGTGGGCGACCTAGCTAGATGTTAGGGATACCTCATGTGGGATGCAGCAGGAAGAACATAGCACCACCTATCAAGTGTTCTTGGTCGTGTATTTGTATATATGACTCTTGCCTATATATATGTAAGAGTAGCTGGTATCCACTATTTAGCCATACGTGTGTGTGTATATATATATGCATATATATGTATGTGTCGAGCTAGAAGCTTGATTTGATTCAGATATATGTGTGTGTGTAAATATATACACACACACGTATGTATACGCACACACATACATGTACCATGTACCTGAATTTAATCAAGCTTCTAACTCAATTTACCGGTTTACGGAACAGGAGTAAAGAAACCCACAAAGAAGCAAACAGAAAAATCCAGAATATGAGATGTTCTAAAGGACAATTGACCTGGTTCTGCAGGAAGGAAAGACAGGTTGACCTGCTCTAGAATGAAACAGATGTAAAAGATAAATCAACCAAATGCCAAGTGTGGACCTTGTCTGCTCCTTATGTGAACAGGTGAACTGTAAAGAGATTTTTTTTTGAGAAAATTGCAAAATTGGATTATTTATAACACTCAAAAATTACGTCTTCACTTTGTTAGGTGTTATAAAAGCATAGTGGTTATGTTTGAAAATGTCCATAAATTTAAGTATAGCATTGAGATGAAATGACATGATGTCTGGGATTTGCTTAAAAATACTTCAGCAACCAGTGTGGACCTATTCTCAGCCCGAGAGGGGTTGCGAGGGGCGGGACTGAGGTGTCCAGTTAGAGGGAGGGGCCGCAGAGCCCAGCACACTTCCCCTCCCAGAATGGACTTGAGAACACTCGCGGGAAATGTCCTTTCCCCTGAGTTGGTCAATTTGTCAGGAGCATCAAAGTAATTTCAAAATAGAGGAAAGCAAACCATTGCGCTGAAATGCCAGTGACAGGGTGTCAGGAGCCTTGTTTCTGTTTTACTTTCAAAACGTCACTGCTGCAAACATGTTCATTATTTCTTTTCAAACCTGCTGGGAACGTGGCTGCCAGCAGCATTGCTCCTCCGTGGACCACGTATTACTTTCTGCTTTCCTGCCTGAGGGCCCCATGGGGGACCACAGAAGGCTCCCATGAATTTCTCCACTGCTCAGTCCCCTCGGGGGTGGCCCACCGCAGGCCGGGGACGGAATGTGTGGGCAACACCGGCTGGCGTTTGAATGACAGATGTGTCCTTATCCACATTTCACGACACCCACGTGGGGCAGCAGCTGGTCCTCTGGGGATCTGAGGCCCTGGGCCTGAGACCTGGCAGCTGTCAGGCTGTCCCCTGGCTGAGTGTGTGTGGCCATCTGTCCAGTACGGAACTCACACAGTGTCCACAACCTACTAGAGTTCCCATGTTCCCACAGATCTTGAGCATTACTCAGCGCAAAACCACCCTTGGTTTACAGGATCCGTGCATCCTGAGTGTGTGTGTCTGCATGAGTCAACCTTCCGTGCCCTGAATCACATTTTCGGCGAGCTGGGACTTCACTCTGAGAGACTGGAGTCTCCAGGCTCCTGGAATGAGTGGAGAACCCCCTGCAGAGCATTGTGGGGACCGTCAGAGGGCCTGGAGGAAATTCAGTTGCTGCGTCTGTACAGAGAGGGTGGTGATGCCTGCCCTGCCTCTCTAACAGGGTTATTGGGGGAACGAAGGAGAATGTGCGTAGAGGTGCTTTCGAAGCTCAAGTGTTCTGCACACGTGACACGGGGTTTCCGTGGACTAGGCTTGCGTATGGCGAGAGTCACTTCCTCCTCTTAAGTAGCCCCTCTCTTTCTCTAAGGCTGTGATCCAAGGATCCGCTCTCAACTGAAGAAATTCCAACTCGCTGCCTGGTGCACCTACTTCCGTGTGTTCTAATCATGCCCCATTCCTTTCCCCACCAACTCAGCTGGGGTCCCTGGAAAATGAAATCCCATGGAACTATCCAGAGAAAGACAACATTTGTTTTTTCTTGCACCTCCACCTGGTATATTTTAGTAGTCACCGCTTTTCCTTCCTCCCCTCCCTTCCCTCCCTCCCTCCCTCCTTTTCCTCTCTCTCTTTCTCACCTTCTCCTTCCTTGTGAGACTGACCAGGGTTTCTGGACTCTTTAATCAATAGAAATTGATGAGAGTCCAGGCAAGCCTTTATGTGCTGCACTACGAGGGAGTGAAAAATAGGTTCCCTTGCTTACTCCCTGAGGCAGGGTGGGCTGGTCCCTTATAGGGTGAGGGTAGGGGCAGGTTCAGGGGTCCGGCTGGAAGAGTGGCTTAGATGGTCCGCCCACCCCCTTGGTGGTGCTATGTGAGGGATCACGTGCAGTCCCTGCTTTTGCTCGGGATATCTCAGAAGTGGCAGTTGGGATTTTGGTCTTTTTGCATCTTGCTGTTCATAATTTGCCCCAACTTAGCATGCATGCAGTTATTTTTAGTCCTTTATAGTTTCTTTGTATTCTATTGCTGGAGGAGACATTTGTCTAGGTGCAAGCACTGCAGTAAAGGGTCCTAGCCTGCCTCACTTCTTGGTACATTTTTATACCGTTCCAGTGGGTTGTTATCAAATGTAATTACATGTATCATCTTGGATATGTACTCATTTATTGGATAGGCAGAGAAAGAGAGAGATCCAGGTCTCTCCCAAAGTTGCTTGTTTGTTTCAGTGAGAGGAGGTGCGTTAGTCCGAGGTCTGTTAAGTGATGGGAACCACTTCAGACTGTTTAGAAGGAGCCATCCGTGGGCAGGTGTTCATGTCCCAGAACAGAGTACAACGCAAGGACCTGGACACGTTCCACAGCCATTAGCGGGTGATCAAGGCAAGGACGGGGTGCCCATCTGCTCTGGAATTAATTGACATCCTTATGAGATCATCTTGATTGAAGGTGACTAAGAGTTGCCTGTTCTCTCCCGTGGAGTGAGGCTAGGAGCTCCTTGGTGGCAGAGACCGTGTTATGTTTATCTCACTTGTCTCACGCTGGAGCGCTCCCTCACATGTGGTAGGCATCAGTAAGTGTCTGTTTAATGCGTGTGGAAGAGTCAGAAGAAAACATCTGTTTTCTACCCTGCTTCCCAGGCCTCTGTAACATGTTGAAAAAAATTATCACCCCCATTTCTATATGGGAGACTCTTCTGTATCCCCACACAGGGATGTAGTAACATGCGACAGTTAGGTGTGGATAGCTGGCGTGGAAACCAGGAAATAGGCCTTCCTAAGGATGGACCACAACACAGAGAGTCCTGTTGACTTGATGCCGTTCAATTCATGGTTCCCATGACTAATGTTACCAAAGCACCCTTATATATGTGGTAATTAAAGTGCCCATAGTTGCTTTCTTCTCTCAAGAAACACGTTCATCATGAACGAGCCTTCATGGGAATGCTTAAGGTTTTGTCCACCACGCTAAACAATGGTAGGGATTTCAGGCAGTTTGCTAGACTGGAACCTTGTTGACCTGCCTAGAGCTGGCAGTGACCCTTTGATGGATAGCAGTAGCACTTTAATTTTGTTGAAGTCCCCATGTTCTCTCTGCTACAAACCTGTCCTTTTTCTAAAAATAATAGGAACATTTAGCCTTCATCTCTAGCAATCTGATTTTTCTGGCAAACTTAAAATCAGGAAAATAAAGCAATAGGAGTTGACTGCAAATGCTGTATATTTTTTGTTTCCTACATTCTTCCAAGAATGGGAACCTTCTGTTGACTAAGGAATGACAAGATGCTTCAAAAGAAAAGACAAAACTTTTTAAAAGGGGAAGTATATTCTCATGGTCTCATAATCACTGAATTGGCAAGACCCAAAGCACTTTTCACCCTAGAGGACCACAACTAGGCACATATATAGCAGATTATCTCATAGCTAATATGTGTTATGAGTATGAGTAGGTCATAATCATAACAAAATGGTTGGCCTTTTTGGTATTGAGCTCAGAGGGATTCATTTCAATGGATCAGAATCCCCACCAAAGGTGGAGGAATTGGGAGTCTTAATTATTGGTTTAATTCACTAAAATCATTAGGTATTGGCTGTCCCCAGTGTCTGGCACTGGAGGTGGACTGGGTAGATGTGATTAAAAAAGGGTCAGAAAATAGGTCTTCCCAGAGTAACATTTATTTCACTGTGCCCTGCCATGATGCTGAAGGTTCCTAGCATTGTAGAACATGGGCAGAGTTTCTTAAACTTATCTGATCACAAAAATCACCTGTTTTGCTTATTGAAAACATAGACTTCTGGGACCCAATGTGGTCAAGAAGAGATTCTCAGGGGTACATGTGTGGGTAATGTATATCAGAATCATCTGGGGGAGTATTTGCAAACTACCTATAGCCTTCCCATAATAGATGATGATATTCTTTGATTTCTAGTATTATACGGTAGGGAGGAGAAAATATATATATGTGTGTTAAAAAAAAAAAGCTTCTTAGATAATTCTAATATGCTACCTCCTGTCTTCCTCCCTGCCTCCACCCCCCATCCCCACACACCCTCACTGGAGAACCACTAGCCCAAAAAAGGAAATGATTTTTTGGGGAAATGTTTTTCAGTAGCTTTATTGACATATCATGTACATACCATAAAATTCACCCACTATAAATTTACAGTTCAAAGATTTTTAGTAAATTTATGCAGTTGTGGAATCATCACCACAATACATTTTTGGAGTATTTCTATCACCCCCAGAAGTTCACTCATGCCTATTTGCATGTCAGTTCCCATCCCAGCCGCAGGCAAATACTGTTCTCTTCTCTAAGAGATGTGCATTTTAAAGAAATTTTATATAGTAGAATCATATAAGATGTAGTCTTCTGTGTCTGGCTTTTTTCACTTAGCATAATATTGTTGAGGTTCATCCATGTTGTTGCATTTATAAGTAGTTCGTTCTTTTTATTGATGAACAATATTTCATTGTACTGATATATCATAACTTGTTTATATGTTCACCAGCTGGATGTTTGGATTGTTTCCAGTTTTACGCTGTTGTGAATAGCACTGCTGCAAATATTTGTATACACAGCGTTGTGTGAATATATCCTTTCATTTCTCTTTAGTAGATACCTAAGAGTGGAATTGCTTAGTTATATGAAAAGTATATGTTTAGTCTTTTGAGGAACTGCCAAGCTGTTTTCCAAGATAATTGTACCATTTTACGTTTTCACCAGCAATATATGAGGGTTTTGGTTTCTCCAGATCCTAGCCAACACTTGGCATTCCTAGTCCTTTAGATTATAATCATTCAAATGGGTATGTAGTGGTATATAATTATGGTTTTAATTTGCATTTCCCTAATAATTAATGTTACTGAACATCTTTTCATGAGCCTAGTAGGAACTCATACTGTTATTGAAGTGTCTGTTCAGATCTTCTGCCAATTTTATAATTGGTTTGTCGTCTTATTGAGTTTTAAGTATATATGTATATATATGTGTGTGTGTGTATATATATAGTCTTATGTGAAATATGTATGTATGTGTATATACACACACACACACTAGGTATTAGTCTTTTATCAAATATACGTTTTGCACATATTTTCTCCCTGGGTGTGTCATGCTTTTTCATTTTCTAAAAGATATCTTTTGAAGATAAAAATTTTAATTTTGGTGAAGCTCAATTTATCAATTTTTTCTCTCATGGGTTGTGCTTTTAATATTATGTATAAGAAAAATTTTTGCCTTATCCAAGGTCACAATGATTTTCTCCTCATAGTTTTCAGTTTTCATTCTTACATTTAGGTCTATGGTATATTGTGAATTTTTTTAAAAATTTATTTATTTATTTTTATTTTTGACTGTGTTGGGTCTTCATTGCTGTGCGCGGGCTTTCTCTCGTTGGGGCGAGCGGGGGCTACTCTTTGTTGTGGTGCACGGGCTTCTCGTTGCAGTGTCTTCTCTTGTTGCGGAGCATGGGCTCTAGGTGCATGGGCTTCAGTAGTTGTGGCTCATGGGCTTCAGTAGTTGTGGCTCGTGGGCTTCAGTAGTTGTGGCTTGTGGGCTCAGTAGTGGTGGCTTGTGGGCTCTAGAGCACAGGCTCAGTTGCTCTGTGGCATGTGGGATCTTCCTGGACCAGGGCTTGAACCCATGTCCCCTGCATTGGTAGGCAGATTCTTAACCGCTGCACCATCAGGGAAGCCCTATTGTGAATTTAGTTAGATATACGGTGTGAGGTAGATGTCCACCGTCATTCTTTTCCATGTGGATATCCAATTGTCTCAGCCCCATTTCCTTTCCCATTTTTCCTATCCTGTCCCCATTAAATTGCCTTGGCAATTTCATTAAAAATTAATTGACCTAAGTGAGGGTTGATTTCTTACCTCTCTGTTCTCTTCCATTGATCTGGGTATTTTTCCTTACACCACACACTGTCTCGGTTACTGTTGCTTTATAGTAAATTTTGAAATTAGGTAGTGAATTTCCAACTTTGTTCTTTTTCATAAAAGTTATTTTGGCTGTTCTAGGTATTTTTCATTTCAGTATAAATTTTAGGATAATCTCAATAAGCTCTCCCCTCCCCCCAAAAAATGCCACTTGAAATTCTGATAGGGATTGTGTTGAATCTATAGATTAGTTTGGGGAGAATTTCACAAAATTGTGTCTTCAATCCTTAAACATTATACATTTTCCAACTATTTAGAAATTTTTAATTCATCTCAGTGATGTAGTGCTGTTTTATCGGTTTCAGGGTATAATTCTTGCACATCTGTTTAAAAATTGATGTGTAATTTTTCAATTATTTTTGATACTGTGAGTAGAATTGTTAGTTTCATTTTTGGATTGTTTCTAGTATAGAAATACTTTTTAAAAATGGTAGCAATACAGTTAATTTTTCTATATTGATCTTGTGTCCTATAATTTTGCCTTCCCTTCCCTAGGTGATTTTCACTGTCATAGGGTCATTTTCAAAAAGTTGAAAACATGATTTTCATATATATTTATTTATATCTTTAATGAATTTAATTTAATTAAAAATTTAATTAATTCATTAAAGAGGGAACCAGCAGCATAATAAAGCTGGTAAAAGAAGAACATAGTAAGAGTTAATGATGAAAGAGAATGCTGGGATAAGAATGTCAAGCCAGATACAAAATGGTCTAATATTATATAAGGCAATACAAATTAATCTTCAGGGTTCTCTTCTCTACTGGACAGGTAACCATTTCCATTTCCATTGGACAAAGGTCATTTCAACTTTTCAGTCTTCTACAATTCTAACTTCACAGAGTCTGGACTCTTACCAAAGGTAAAAAGTAACTCAAGTAAGAGTACATTCCTCTAGAGAATTAGACAACCTTTTAGTGGGCCTGTTTGACAATGTGCCAGTGTGAAATCACAAAGACATGCTTCTTCCTTTTGCATTCTTTCCAAGTTTGGGGTAATTTTTCATACCATTAAGTACAGCCACGCTTAGAAAAAAACAGCACAGTTCACCCACATACAAGCAAAACATGCTAGTTGGCGCCAAATTAAGCATAAGTGTCAGTTTCCTGGAAGCCCTCATGTGCTCTTACAGAATCCCACGTGTTCCTTATCGGTCCTTTTATTACAATATATATATTAAAATTACTTATTTAATTCTAGTGTTCTTCAGTAGACTTGAACTTCACAAGGCCAGGAATGTCTAGTTTGTTCAGTGTTATATTCTCAGGGCTCTGAAGGAGAAGCTGGTGCACAGGAAACACCTGATAAATGCTTCTAGATTGGGTAGATGAAAGTGATGATCTCAGAGCGGGTTAGTGTAAAGTTAAACAAAAGTCCAATACAGTGGATTCAGAGGAAGCCCAACCAGCTGCTTTCCTAGGGCAATACTTGATGGTCAGCCACTTCTTAACAATGTTAAGGGCCAACTCAACCCTATTTTTCCCTAACAACAGAAAGGATTGAAGGTTATCTGTGCATCTGCAAAAAAATCATCACCAGCATCCTAAAAAAAAAAGCTATTTTCTTCAGTAGCTCAGTGTGTATGGTGCTGTGTTAGCTTCTGGAAAGAAAGCACTCACCATCATCAACACCTACTTGGGGTTAACCAGGATACAAGGTGTAAGGTAGACAAAGAAAACTGGCATTTTTGGTCTCTTTTCTTACCAGTTTTATGCATATACTTAGGTCCATTCTACTACTAAGAGGCAGGTAATTCTGAGTCTAATGACTAATTCACATAGAAAAATAGACCCTAGTTCATCATGCTGATGGCCACAGTGGTGGAGCTCTGACAAGCCATGAAGGAGGCTCGGTAGATGACACACATGTACATCTAGAGCACACACCAGGCCATAAACTGTTTGTCAGCAGGCTTTCATCTTATAAAGGCCATAGTTCACTCATCCGCAGCCAGTTCTCACTTTAAACTCCTAAGTGAGAAGAATGAAAACTCTAGGGAGCATGGTTCTTAAAGCTGTGAAAACTTCTCTGCCTGCTCTCTACCAGGCTTCCACCCAAATGTTGAGATCGTGACCTTTCTTTGCATTGAGTAGACTGATTATTGGAAAGTTGGCCAAAGACTTACTGTGTTGAGCCTAAATTCGAAAAGGGACAAGATTTAGAGCCTGAAATGTCATTGAACAAAAAGATAAGTAGCAAAAGCTGTTCTCAAGACAAAGACGAATTGGAGCAGGAGATTCAATCAAGAGCAGCTTCTATGTTCTGGAATCTCGGCTATGCCTTCTACCTTCCATATCTGAGCTTTGTGCAGAGTCTTTTCAGCTGCCTAAAAGATTCTATTCTAAAGTACTACTCATTCTCCAAGGCCCAGATTGCAGATACCTCCCTTATGAAACCTTGCCAGATGGAATCAATTGCTTTCTCATTAGAACCTCCACAGCGTGGGATCTGTTCCTTCTCACTATCCACTTTGAATTAGTTATTCATGTCTGTACCTAGAAGGCAAAATACAAGCCTTATTCATATATACATCACATGTGGTGGGGCTTACCTTAATGCCCTTCAGAGTCTGCTCAAAATAAATCAAATCCAGTGGAATCATATCCAGTGCTAACTCATTTTCTTAAGAGTCGTGCAGACCTGCCTTTAAGACAGAACTCTCATTATGCAAAAGGCTGAAACACAGTGGCTGAAACACAGGAGCCCTTAGTGGCTCCTTTTCAAGAACCCTGGAGAGAGAGGATCTCATTTTTCATTCACATGCATACACTTTATTACGTATGCATGTAGGCACATATGGGAACTCTCTCCATCTCTTTTCCTAGAGTATTTTTTTTAAATTCTGCCATTATTTTTGCTCAATCTCCTGACCTCCCATATGTTTTCCAAATGAGTAATAGGACACCTTAGGAGGAGTTATGTCTAGATCACAATGGTAAGTAAGTTTCATCTCACATTGTCAAATTTGATTAATTGATAGAGGATGCCTGAACCACTGTTGAGAGGGTCTATAAGGTGAGTAGAAGGTGTGGACTGTGTGCCACGAATGAACAGCAGTGACTGCTGTGAACACAGTACAGGGCCATGTAGGTGAGGCAGGAGACAGTGTGTGGACCAGGCTTTTGCCATCTCTGGTCTAGATGGATTATGGTAGCTCTTGTGCAAGGAACTGGCTGCTGAGAGTCTAAAATTAAAACCAGACAGAATTTACTTATTGAAAGAGACAGCACAGCCTATCTATTCTGCAACACAATTTTATTTGACAGTGTTATTTTAAGGACAATGGATATTTCTTTTCTCTTTTTTTGCAGTTTTTTTATATTGTGGTAAAATACACATAATATAAAATTTGCTGTCTTAACCATTTTTACATGTGCAATTTTGTGGCATTAAGTACATTCATATTGTGAATAGAATGCGTCCGTCCACAGAAAGCTTTTCATCTTGAAAAACTGAAACTTTATACCTATTAAACTCTGTACTTTTTTAACGCACTTTCATTTTTTTAAAGAGCAGCACTAGGTTCACAACAGAATTAAGAAAAAGGCCCAGAGATTTCCTTTATACCCGCGTGCCCGCCACCACATGCATGGCCTCCCCCACCAGAGTGATATACTTGTTACAACTGAAGAACCTATATTGACACATCATAATGACCATAGTTTTACTTTAGGGTTCATTATTGGTTTTGTACACTCCATGGATTTGGACAGATGTATAATGACATGTACATGTATCCATTATTATGTTATCATACAGAGTATTTTCACTGCCCTAAAAATCTTCTGTGTTTCACTTATTCAACACCTCCCCCCCCCCGCCCCCAGTCTCTGGAAACCACTGAGTTTATTACTGTCTCCATAGTTTTGCCTTTTTCAGAATGTCGTATAGTTGGAATCATACAGTATCTAGCCTTTTCTGATTGTTTTTGTCACTTAGGAATATGCATTTAAGTTTACTCCGTGTCTTTTCATGGCTTGAGAGCTCATTTCTTTTCCATACCAAATAATATTCCATTGTCTGGATGGACCACAGTTTGTTTATCCATTCACCTACCGAAGTACATCTTGGCTGCTTCCAAGTTTTGGCTATTATGAATAGAGCTGCTATAAATATCCAGTTGCAGGGTTTTGTGTGGACATAAGATTACAACCCCTTTGGGTAAAAAACAAGGAGTGTGGTTGCTGGATTGTATGGTAAAAGTATGTCTAAGCATTATAAGATACCATCAAACTGTCTTCCAAAGTGACTGTACCATTTTGCATTCCCACCAGCTGTGAATGAAAGAGTTTCTGTTGCTCCACGTCCTCATCAGCATTTGATGTCAGTGTTCCAGACTTTGGCCATTCTAATAGGTGTGTAGTGGTATATCGTTGTTTTAATTTGCATTTCTGTAATGATGTATGATGGGAAACATCTTTTCATATGCTTATTTGACATCTGTATATCTTCTTTGGTGATGTGTCTGTTAAGGTCTTTGGCCCATTTTCTAATCAGATTTTTTTTTTTATTGTTGAGTTTTAAGAGTTCTTTGGATATTTTTTGATGACAGTCCTTTATCAGATGTGTCTTTTGCAATATTTTCTCCTAGTCCATAGTTTGTTTTCTCATTTTCTTGACTTTTTTTTGGAAAGCAGAAGTTTTCCAAAAAGACAAGCTTATCAATTATTTCTTGGATCATGCCTTTGTACTGTATCTAAAAAGTCATCACCATACCCAAGGTAGTCTAAGTTTTCTCTGTTGTTATTTTCTAAGAGTTTTATAGTTATGCATTTTACATTTATGTCCATGATCTATTTTGAGTCAGTATTTGTGAAGGGTGTGAGGTCTGTGTCCAACACACCATTTATTGAAAAGATTACCTTTGCTTCTTTGTTAAATATTGGTTGACTATGTTTATGTGGGTCTTTTTCTGGGTTCTCTGTTCTGTTCCATTAATCTATTTGTTCTTTTGCAGTACTACACTATCTTGATTACTGCAGTTGGGTAGTGTCAGTCCTCTAACTTTTTTCTTCTCCTTCAATATTGTGTTGGCTATTCTGGGCCTTTCGCCTCTCTGTATAAACTTTAGAATCAGTTTGTTGATATACACAAATATGACTTGCTGGAAGTTTGACTGGGATTGCATTGAATCTATAGGTCAAGGTGGGAAGAACAGGTATCTTGACAATGTTGAGTCTTCCTATCCATGAACATGGAATATCTTTCCATTTATTTCTTCCTGGATTTTGTTCATCAAGGTTTTGTAGTTTTCTTCATATAGGTATTGTGTATATTTTATTAGATTTATACCTAAGTATTTCATTTTGGGGGTGCTAATGTAAATGGTACTGTGTTTTTTTTTTTGTTTTTTTTTTTTTTTTTGTGGTACGTGGGCCTCTCACTGTTGTGGCCTCTCCCGTTGTGGAGCACAGGCTCCGGACGCGCAAGCTTAGCGGCCGGGACCAGCCGCTCTGCAGCATGTGGGATCTTCCCGGACGAGGGCACGAACCCATGTCCCCTGCATCTGCAGGCGGATTCTCAACCACTGCGCCACCAGGGAAGCCCGTAAATGGTACTGTGTTTTAATTTCAAATTCCAGTTGTTCACTGCTGGTATATGAGAAAATTATTGACTTTTGTAAAGTGTTTCCCACAGCATTGCTATGATCACTTATTAGTTCCAGGAATTTTTTTTTGATTCTTTACATAGATGATTATTTCATTTGCAAATAAAGACAGTTTTATTTCCTCCTTCTTAATCTGTGTACTTTTAATTTCCTTTTTTTTGGGGGGGTCTTTTTGCATTAGCTAGACCTTCCAGTAGAATGTCAAAAAGGGGTGGTGAGAGAGGACATACTTGCCTTATACCTAATCTCAGTGGGAAAGCTTTAAATTTCTCACCAGTAAGTATGATGTTAACTGTAGGTTTTTTGTAGATAGTCTTTATCAAGTGTTTTTTGATATGCCAAGGTGTGGTTTTTGTTTTTTTGCATTTATCCTGCATGCTGTTCTCTGAGCTTCCTGGATCTGTGGTTTGGTGTCTGATATTACTTAGGGGAAATTATCTGTCATTATTTCTTCAAACATTTTTTCTGTCTCTCTCTTTTTTTTTCTCCTGGCATTCCCATTATGTGGATGTTACACCTTTTGTATTTGTCCCAACAGTCCTTGGATATTCTGGGTTTTTTTTTTTTCAGTCTTTGTTCTCTTTGATTTTCAGTTTTAGAGGTTTCTATTGATATATCCTCAAGCTCAAGATTCTTTCCTCAGCCATGTGTCCAATCTACTAATAAGCCCATCAAAGTCATTTTCCATTTCTGTTAGTGTTTTTTATCTTTAGCAATTTTTTGTTCTTTCTTCAAATTTCCATCTCTCTGCTTACATTGCCCATCTGTTCTCGTATGCTGTCTTCATGACCTATTAGAGCACTTAGTATATTAATTATGGCTGTTTAAAATTCCTGGTCTGATAATTCCAACATCTCTGCCATGTCTGGTTCTGATGCTTGCTTTGTCTCTTTAAATGGTGTTTTTTGCCTTTTGGTATGCCTTGTAATTAAAAAAAAATGTATATGTTTAAGGTGTATAACATGTTTCCATATACATAGTGAAATGATTACTATAGTCAAATTAATTAACATATCTATCTCCTCATGTAGTTATGTTTGGGGGGGTAATTTTTTCTTGATAGGTGAACATTATGTATGGGGTAAAAGGAACTGCAGGAAATAGGCCTCTAGTAATATGGTGGTGAGGTGTAGGAGAAGGGGAAGTGTTTTGCAGTCTAATACTTAGGTGTCTCAGTGTTTAAGTGAGTCTGTGCTTCTGGATTGTAAGCTTAACAAGTGTTTTTCAGTTTTTTTCTCCCCCCTTAGGTGGGACAGAATAACTAGAGTGGGCTGGAGTTGAATATTTCCTTTCTGCTATGTAGAAGGCTAGAGCTGTTTAGAGTTGGGTATTTCCCTTCCCCAAGGTCAATTAGGCTCTGATTATACCTGGCAGGTTAGGCACTGGTCTACTGTTCCCCTGAGGGCAGGTCTTGTTAAGAACAGAGTGGCACATTTTAAAATGATTCCTTTTGCCCTCCTCCTGATGGAAGCACGATAGGATTTTTCTCTGGTATTTACTGTGGGAATTTGGTTGAGCTCCTGGATGTAAGTCTCACAGTATTGTAGAGACCCTTTGTAATTGGGTGCCCCTGGAGTTAACTCTCAGAGTTGTCCACACTAAACTTCCAGCAATTCATCAATTACAGTTCAGGTTTCTCTATCTCGGCACTGGTTCCCATGGTGTTTTCCACTTGTGAGCCTCTGCTCTGGTAAGCCACTACTTCCTGTACTTGCCATCTGTCCCTTCAGTCTTGGAGGCAGTGATTTGCTCTGTGTCCTCCCTTCTCTTACGGATCCAAGAAGAGTTGTTGATTTTTCAGTCTGTTCAGCTTTTTAAGTGTTGTTAGGATGGAGTGGCTTTCAAGCTCCTTACATGCAGAACCAGAAACTAGAGGCCTCTTTTGTAACTATTTTGGATATTTCTTTTTTAGTTAAAAATTTTAATAATAAAAACTAATCACTTTAGGAAGTTTAGAATATACAAGAAAATAAGAAAGAGGAAGAATATCATTAAATGGTACGATTAATGTCCTGGTGAATGCCTCTCTGTTCACTGAGGCTCTGACTTAGTTTGTCTCTGATTTATCATCATCTGTTCCAAGAAAAGGACTGAGACCCACTCCTTCATACAGATTAAAAAACTTACTAAGATACTGCTTCCAAAGTTATTTTAATTATTTTTCAGGAAACAGATTCCTTATTTACCTTAAGCCAAAGGAATAAAGATCTAATTATGGATTTTAGGCATCAGTTAGTCAACATTCATCTCTGAACAGATATATGTTGAACACCTACCATGTGTCGGGTTGTATTCCAAGCAACGGAGATATAGGGTTGAACAAAATAGCTAAAAACTCCTTCCATCATGGGACTGAAGTCTAGCATGGAGAGTGACATGAGACAAGATTAAAGTGGTAAATATACATGCCTATGTATAGTATGTAATAAGTGCTTTGAAGAAAAATAAAGGAGGTGGGGCAGGTAGGGAGTGCTAGGGTGGGGGCTGTCTACGTTTTTGTTTGCATGGTCAGGGAAGGACTTCCTAGAAGATGACGTCATAAGCACACATATGTCTGGGGGAGGGGGATGAAAGCACAGCAAGGACCATGAAATAACATTATCTCAGTCATCCTGCCTGGGTCTAATTCACAGCTGACTATCTGCTTAGACCCCTGAATTGTTTTGAATGTATATTTCAGACAGGTTTGAGAAATACTTTACATTGCCGCACAACCCCAGAAAAGCTGTGGACGTATGTCAATGAAAGCTGGACTTATTCAGAGTTCCTAATATGTCCTGGGAGAAGCTGTTGAACTGTCACAGGCAGTTGAAAACTTCTCCTTCTCCCAAACAATGTACAAGTTACAAATTAAAACAAAGCAGTGAAAAGGGATCCAGCGATGTGCCCACAATTTCCCAGTGGGCTGCAGGAAGGTTAAAACTTGATCTGAATGGGCTCTCTTGCTCCCCACAGATTTCACATTTTCCTATACTCAGTTCATAATTGGAAACAACCAGGACCCAGCACATAAGAGCCATTTCCTCCTTAAGGCCCTTGAGGTTTAACAGATTGTTCTGGGAAGGTCTTTTTGGAGCCTTTGGAATGAAGACATGTTTAAAACCATGAGCTCATGCTTTCCATAGATGAGACTTTGTCAGATGGACTGTCACATTATAAAAAGAGCATCCACCCACCATCTCCAGGCATGGGTTTATTTGAAAGAAAACTATTACTAAAGCATAATTGTGACTTGCAGAAAATCATAATTTATCGTGCACAAAATAAATGATTGTGATTATTAAACTGAGACTAATAGACGGTTATATATATGTATTACTTGCAGCTTCATATATAGTTTTGTTTGCTTTTCACTATACCCATGGGAAGAAGGCAGGGCAGGTATTATAATTTTCATTTTTCATTTGCAAAACTTGAGATCTGAGAGATTCCATGACTGCATAAGATCCCATACCAGGGTACGACTGCATCTCCTAATTGCTAGACCAGCGTCCTGTAGGTCATTTCTTTTCACCTCTTGCATTCCACCTCACAGTCCCAAATCATGTTAAGATTTCTAGAAAGACAACTAAGTATCTTAATGCTGTTTCTAATTTTTCTTCCTAGTAGAAATTGTGTTTTCAACCTTAATAACCGTGGCATTTTCATTGTGCTGATTTGGCAAAAACTTGGAGGGCTGAGATGAACTCACATCACTGTAATTGATTTAAGGTGAATACAATGACCTCATTTTAAGTTCTTTCAAACACTTTAGTCTGGACCAAGTAACTAAAATTTCCAGGGAGCAAAGTTAGCCCTTTCCATCAATCCCAGGGTTAGGTACTATTTTCCATCGAAGTTTAGGTAATCTTCCTTTATTTGCAGCTGGCAAGCCAATTCCAGCTGGCAGCCTGTCCTTTTGCACTTGATGTACGTAATACAAACAAATGTTGTATTTGTTTCCTGTTTGCTGCTTTAGCAAATTATCACAGGGTGTGTGGTCTAAAGCAACATAGATTCCTTACCTTACAGTTCTGGAGGTCAGTAGTTTGAAATGGGTCTTGGTGAGCCAAAAGCAAGACGTCACCAGGGCTGCATTCCTTCTAGAGACTTGAGAGTAAACTAGTCGCTTGCTTTTTCCAGCTTCTACAGGTCACTTGCATTCGTGGTTTATGGTTCCATTTCTCTATCATCAAAGCCAGCAATACTGGGGGGAGTCTTTTTCACACTGCCATCTCTCTAGTTCTACCTCCCTCTTCCACTTAAAAATAATCCTTTGGATTACATGAGGTCCACCTGGATAATCCAGGCTAATTTTCCAAACTCAAGGTCAGTTGATTGGCAACCTTAATTCCATCTGCAATCTTAATTCCCCTTTACCATGTAATCAACATATTCACAGTTTCTGGGAATTAGGACATGGTCGTCTTCGGTAGGGGACATTATTTTGCCTACCACACATACATTGTTTTGTTTTCTAGTTGTCTCCTTTTAACAATGTGCATTTTATTGTATAACAACATGGTAATATGTGGGATTCTATTTTCCCATGAGGAATATTTAAACCAAATAAATTATAGCTAAAACCCACAATATGCTATAAAGGGAAAAGCACAAACATTAAAACCCTTTTAAATTAGTTGGAATAATAATATTAAGCCATAAACCCTATAAAACAAATGTGAATGTATTCTGTCCAGTAACTGCATCTTGCATTTTCAATGTACCGAAAATTATAAAGCAGGCAAAGTACAATTCTCCTGCATCATTTACAGAGGATAGAAAGCTAATATCTTGGCAAGTCAGACACTCAGAAAATACTTAGGTAATAAGAATTTCCCTTTCTTATGATTTAGAAGGACTTTTGAAATAGTGATTTTGATCACCCAAAGCCTCCAAAAGCTTAGTGGTATTATTATTTCCCTGGGGTTAGCAGTTGTCTTCAAAATCACCCCTCCGACTTTAGAGATTTGCTTTTCAGAAATTATCTACACTTCTCCCTCGTGCGCTGTGCAGTAAACAAGTGAAACTGAGAAAGGAAGTGGAAGTGGGAGAGTCCTGGACCACCATTGATGGGCAGGACAACCCACTCCGAGGACAACATGGGGACCACCTGTATGTCTGCTTACACACAGAGCTCTTGTATATTGACTAGCGCAGGTGTGAATGGTCTCTTCCCCAGGACATTTTCTCACAGCTATGAAATATTTTTAAACAAAATTCATTCCTGATATAACCCTGTTGGTTTATCGACTGATTAAGAACATCTCTAACCCTGTATTATTATTGCCTTTTAGTGAGTTTATTTCATGTAATTTCCAACTTCCTACTTCCTAGATTTGAGAGCAGTGCATGTTTTTCTCTTTCTTTCTTGCCTTCTTTCCATCCTTCCCACTCTTCCCTTTACCTCTTTTTCTGTAATTCCTTTTTTCTTTTCTGTTGTATTTGTCTTTTCCCTCTTCTCTCTGTCTTCCTCCCCCTGTACATACTCCAACCCCACTCCCTCTTCCCTGTTCTCAGCTGCTTCACCTGTGGACTTGTAATTAGCAGTGTAATTGGACAAACTGGTGACTGATATCAGGAACAGAATGTATTTTAAAAGCACTTTAAAATCATGCTTCCTAATTAAATATCCCCTAACATCATACTCTGTGTATAGCACTCAGTATCCTTAAAAGTCTTTCCCTAGCTAAAATGTGTGTTACCATTCAAACCATTGCATTTACAGAGTATAATAAAACATTTTATACATACTCTTTGGTTTTTAAAATATCATGGAGATTAGAAAAATTCAGAAAGGCACAAAGAGGAAAACAAAAATTATGTGTAATCAAATCGCACAAAGAAAAGCACTAGCAAATGTTTTGAAGATCACTTTATTTTACCATAAAAGAAATATATATCCAATGTGGCAAATTCAGCGTTTTCAGCAAAAATATGAAAGAGAAAATAACCATTATCTAACCAGTCAGGAATGACTATGATTGACGTTAAAAGATATATTTCTTTCCTATATTTTCTCTATATTTCTACACAGTTGAAAGCATGCTTAATGTACAATTTTGTATTCTTTCATTTAATGTCATATAATGAACATTTTTCGATATCATTAAAAACCTGACACATTTTTTACTTGCTACATAATGTCCCCTTATATAGATGCTATATAATTTATTTCCCAGCTCTCTGTTGCTGGTCATTTAGGTTGTGTCCTGTTATTCATCATTATAAATAAAGCAGTGATGGATATCTTTGTGCACCAACTGTTTTCCTTATTTGAACCAGTTATTTAGGAAATAATTTTACAAGTGGAGTTTGGGGTCAAAAATGTGCATTTCCAAGGCTCTCAATCCATATTGTCCCAAATGTCAGAGGTTGTCCTCCCTCTCTTCCTCTGAAGTGTGAGAGTGTCTGTCTGACTGTGATAGGAGGGGTCATATTGACAGAAGAATTGCACAATTTTATGATGGAAAAAAATTCTAATTTCTCTTCCCAGATTTCTATTAGGATTCACCTTCCATCAATTTTAACACAGTTGTTTTATCTATCTATCTATCTATCTATCTATTTATTTATTTAGTGGTACACGGGCCTCTCACTGTTGTGGCCTCTCCCGCTGCGGAGCACAGGCTCCGGACGCACAGGCTCAGCGGCCATGGCTCCCGGGCCCAGCCGCTCCGTGGCATGTGGGATCTTCCTGGACCGGGGCACGAACCTGTGTCCCCTGCATCAGCAGGCGGACTCTCAACCACTGTGCCACCAGGGAAGCCCTGTTTGTAATTTTTAAAAGGATACTTTTTATTTTAGAGCAGTTTTAGATTTATAGATAAGTTGCCAAGATAGTACCTGTAGTTCTTGTATACCTGGCCCCCAGTTTCCCATATTGTTAACATCTGACCATATTATGGTGCATTTGTCATAATTAAGGAACCAGCATTGGTACATTACTGTTAACTAAACTACACACTTTATGTAGGGCTCGCTAGTTTTTCCTAACATCAGTCTTCTGTTCCAAGATCTCATTCGGGACCCCACACTACATTTTAGTCATCATATCTCCTTAGCCTCCTCTGGGCTCTGACAGTTTCCTAGGCTTAACCTGGTTTTGATGACCTTGACGATTTGAGGGGTATTCTGTAGAATATCCCTAAAGTTGGGTTTGTCTAATGTTTTTCTCATGGTTAGACTGGAGTTACGGATTTGGGGGAAGACCACAACAGAGAGAAAGTGCCCTTCTCGTGACCTCATATCAAGGGCGTATGCTGTCAGTGTAACTTATCACTGATGATGCTATCCCTGATTGCCTGGCTGGAGTAGCATTGGCTGTGATTCTCCATTGGAAAGTTACTTTTTTTTCTTCCCTTTCAGTATGCCACTATATGAAACCAAGTCACCAAACACAAGCTACACTAAAGGCAGGGTTAGGGTAGGGGGAGTTAAGTGCCACTTCCTGGAATGAAGAATATTCACCCACACTTCCTATAATTCTTCTTTACAGGGGAAGAAGTTTGTATTTTTAATTTTATAAAATAAGCATGTCACATAGAGATAGCCACTGGTAAATTTTTCAGAATAATTGTTTTGTGTATAAGAGAAATATATCAAATGTATATATGTATATGTGTGTTTTATATATAAACATATACATACATACAACACATACATATATACACCTATATATTATATATATCAAATGTAGCAAATTTAAGAATTATAGAAAAAGTATAAAAGAGAGAATAACCCTTTTCTTGGTGTCAATGCTGTGATCAGAAATTCTTGATTATACTGTTGTGCTTTGCTTAATAATTACTGTTCATTAGTAATTTGGGAGGTCATGAATTAAGTGTCAGACAGGTTGACATTTCCATAAGGCCAGTTCATCTCCAAGAACATCACTCTCATCAAGGTTAAGGTCACTGCAAAGGTCACAAGTGGTGGATAAACTTCAGCTGTCATTCAGGTACCTCAGAAAGTTCTGTAGAACTCACCACATGCTTTCCAGAATTGCATAAATTGTGCTGTATAGATTTTGACAAGAATTCTATGTTATTTTAGTGTATAATTATTGGTAGGGATTTTTTAATATTTTATGCCAGTTATCATTTCTATGTTATGAATTATTTTGGGTATAAACAAATTTAAATGGTGAATTAAAACAAAAGTAGACTTATTTTTCTGAGTTTAAAAAAAGGATGAATTTCATGTTTTAATCTCTTTGATGTTGGTGTGAAGGTTTAACTCATTGTTTACTTAAATCTGTTAAAATTATGTCTTATTGGGGACTTCCCTGGTGGCGCAGTGGTTAAGAATCTGTCTGCCAATGCAGGGGACACAGGTTTGAGCCCTGGTCCGGGAAGATCCCTCATGCCATGGAGCAACTAAACCCATGCACCACAACTACTAACCCTGTGCTCTGGAGCCCATGAGCCTCAACTACTGAGCCTGTGTGCCACAACTACTGAAGCCCACGTGTCTAGAGACTGGGCTCCACAACAAGAGAAGCCACTGCAATGAGAAGGCTGCACACTGCAATGAAGAGTAGCCTCCCGCTTGCTGCAACTAAAGAAAGGCCACGCATAGCAACAAAGACCCAGTGCAGCCAAAAATAAATAAGATAAATAAATTTTTAAAAAGTATATCTTATTAATCTAATTATTTTTAATGTTCCTGGAACCATCAAAAAGTTGTCAAAGATGACAGATGGCACAGTAGGTTTCCTCTCCTTCCTAATAATAACAGACAATAAGAGAGGAGCTTTCTTAGGACATGAGATTTAGACAGAATTCTAGAGGATGGAAAGTGGGACAAGTAATAACCAATGTTTCATGGCCAAGTGAGCCCGACCCCAGAGTGTGCATACTGGTGGGATGTAGACAAGAAGGAAGTTGATTTGACCCAGGAACCACAGAGCATTTTGGGACTTAGAAGTGCTGGATATGATGGAGGGAAGGCAGGGAGAATGAAGGCATGGGGCTGAAAACAAAATGGTTGTCTGCTTCTAGTACTTCAGGCAGAATTACTACAGGCAGGTGTCTATCCCTTAAACTATAGACTAGAGTTTTCTTCTCTGCAGGAATTAAATGGTCCACAAAAAAAGACTGTTACATTCTGGCATTTAGGAAATCCTCCAGCCATAAATATTAGGTACCTACCAGATTCCCACTTGAACAGTCAAAAGTCCTTCATACGTACACAGAGCACTTCACCAGCTTTTCAGCACTCCCTCATATATATGGATGGATGTCAAGACATTTTAGGAAAACTTCAACAAGAAAGAAGTAGAGCAAGGTAAATAAACAGGAAAAATTAACTTTGAAGATAATGCAGGAAACAGAAAGGAATGCATCAGACAAATAGGCAAACCTCAAAAACCTGTAAATAGTGTCCTTGGGAGTATTCTAGAGTAGATTTTGTCCATAAAACAAGAAGAGGATACTGTGAAAAAGGAACAGCTAGAGGCCAAGAATGATATCTCTGAAAAAAACGATTTATGAAATTTATAGGAAATCAACAGAAATGTTGGAAGATAAAGCCAAGAGAATCTCCAAAAAGTAGATAAAGAAGACTAAGATTTGGAAAAGATGAGAGAAAAAGTTAAGGAAAATGGAGGAGCAGTCCAGAAGATGCAACATCCAAGAGTATTTTTTCATCACTGAAGGACTGAAAAACACAGTATCCAGAGTGAGATGGTCTATTGACTGTCCAAAACAATGGATGAAAGAAGACTCACTCAAAGGCACATAATTTTGAAATTTGGCAAAGAGCATGGGTAAAGAGATGACCCTAAACCTTTTGGGGAGAGAGGGAGTGACCACCCAGAAAGGACTGATATTCAGAAAAACTTCTCAGTTTTGAAAATGGGTGCTGGAACAAACAGACATACAGATGTGAGAGCCATAAATCAGTAGCTCTAACCTGGAGGTGGCATGGAGGGAAGTCCCTGGATAGGATAGCCCGGGGCTGGCCTGTGAGCCACTAGGCAGGAGCAGGGAGACGGCGAGCTCCAGGGATGTCTCCAAGAAAAAGAGGGACTCCATAGAACAGTGCTGGTATGTTGAGGATGTAAAAAGAATGAATTGTAACAACAGGGAAGACAATGCAATAAGAAAAGAAAGATAAGCAGAAATTCCAAGAAAAACAAAATGCGACACAAGAAAGGAAATACTAGTACCCTGTATGGCTTAGAGACCAACCTATTAGAGTAGTTACTGGCCAGTAAGTTGTGTTAGTATCTACTGGCTGAGTTTCAGGTTTGCCTTTGCATTGTTTCAGAAATGTAAATGCAGTCACCAATATTGGTTTGACGAAAGTAATGATTCTGGGAAAATGGCAGAGTCATTGTGTAACGATGCCAATCCTCATCTATTATAGCAGGGACAGTATTTCAGATAATGTCTAAAACTGATTTTTTTTTTAAAAACAGCATGTTATTGAGAAAATATAGAGATAACTTGCAGAAGAATACGGTAAAAAAGTCAAGAGTCATTACCTCTGGGGATTGGGAGAGGTAGAACAAAATATTATTGTTTTTCATAACAGGCTTTTAAGAAATAGTCCACTTTTTAAGCTATGTGCTTGAGGTACATATGAGCAGAAGAGGCTTAGGAAGCCAATCAGTGTATAAAAGGCAATGATGGGTCAGAGAAAAGAAACTAGAATCATTTATCAACATTCTGGCTAAATAATGATTTTTCTTTTGTATGTAAAGCAGCTGCTTTTTAAGGGAGGGGAAATAGCTTTAGCGGTGACATAAATAATGTAGGAAACTTTCTAGAGGGATTTCTGAACAGATGTCTGGTTACTGAATAGCCCAAGAGCATAATAATATAAACAAGTTGAAGGCATGAATCTAACTCTGAGGAGGGGATTTTATGAAACATCAGCTACCTAGTAGGGTAGGAGACTATCAATATATTGTAAGTTCTGAATTTAAGAAACTTTGGCAAAATTATGTTTCAGTGGATTTTAATTTAAAAGTCCAACCTAAAACTCTTGATCCAAGAGTGTGTCTAACATATACCAATAAAATGGTACGTTCCAGAGGTTTAAAAAAATAATAATTTATTATAAAACAACCAAACTGCATTGTATTAACTTGATTAGTTCTAGATTACTAACAAAGAAAGAAACAATGAATAGCTCTAAAAGATGTTTTGGGGGACAATATGGGAAATTGGAACATGGAATTAAATTAGGATTATGTTGTAGAATGATTATTAATTCTTAGGTGAGGTAATGGAACTGTGGTTACATAGGAGAGTGCCCGCTTCTTAGGACAGGCTTGATAAAGTACTTAAGGCTGAATTGCCACAGTGTCTGCAAGTTACCTTCAAATAGTGCAGCATATATATTTCAGAAGTGGCAGGATATTAATATTTTTTAATCCAAGTGGGGACATATGGATGTTGATTATACCGTTCTTTGAGGGGTTTTGTACTTCTGAAATTTTTCTAAATAAAAAGTTGGGAAAAGAAAAAAACATCACATGTACTCTTAGTCCAACTTTTTCCCTGCAATAACATCCAGACACTGCCAGCCCATTTTGTAGAGAGATTGGAACTGTTTGCAGAGGGCTAGTTTTGGTGTGGTCTGTTCATATCCCAAGCAGCACTGCCATGAACTGTTTACCGACCATCTCCACTTGGATGCTGAAAGAATGTTCAGAATGGCAGGGAAATCGAACTCTAATGAAGAAGATGTCTGGTCAATTCAGGGTGTTGTTTAAGAAAAAAATCATTAAACTTCAGGGAGTACTGAGACATTCTGTCTTCAGTGTTGTCACTATGTATTTTCCCCAATTCTGAAGCCCATTTCCTGGACTCCATGTAACAACATGGAGAAAATAGATCATTTCGTTAAGCCCTAGTAAAAGAAGTAAGTCCTTATTAGACCAAATTTTTGCCTTACCAATTTCTTCCCTGAAGAATTTGATTATTGTGAAGGGAAAAAAAATACTTTTCCCACTATTTCTTTTCTCCAAAGTTGATGGCATTGGAGTGCTAGGCTCTCAATGCCCAATTCTGGTGTCATTTTTAGAGAAATATTGACAAGCTGTAGTCAGGGCGATTAACCAGACTGCTAAAGGATTAGCACAATAAGAAATGAAAAATGATTGAAGGAAATGAAAATATTTAGGCTGAAAAGAGAAGTCTTAGTGGCACATGATAAATGTTATCCAATATACTTAAGTAGATATTATGTATAAAAGATATTAGACATATCTGGTATAGCTCCACAAGGCAGAACTAAGATGATGAGTGGGAGTTATAGGCACACAGACTTTTAACACCATAAAGGGAAAAGAGTTCTAATAATTATTTTAGCAATAGCAGATGCCTTGAGAAGTCTGTCTCCTCGTTAGAAGAGCGTTTATGATGTGGATGAGTGGAGGTGAGGAGACAATTCCAGTATCTGCTGAAAAATTGACCCTCAAAGAGTCTTAGGATAAGATTCTCTAATTTTATAAGAAGCCACTATTTTTGAATGAATGCTACACACCAGCCATTGTAATAGGTGCTTCCTCACAACAGTTTATTTGTTCTTCTTAACAGCTTTAGCAAGTAGGCAATCCCCATTTCTCATATGAACAGCCGGAGACTCATCAATCAACTACTTGACCAAGGTCACACAGGAAGAAAGTATAGATCCAAGATAAGAACTCAGATCCAGATTTAGCAGTAAAAGTCCACCACCACATTGGTGTTTTTGAATCTGCAGATTGTAATCCACTTACATGGATGTGAAATCAATTTAGTGTGTTAGAACCATAATTTAAATTGAATAACACAGAATGGAATATGTCAGAATGCCTTCTACATAGCAAAAGAAGGAAGCATTGCCTCCTGAAATGTTTTGGCTATATACTGGGGTCACAATGTGAAATGTATTTTTAACTGCGGATCAAGGTGAACACCTTAACCTCATGGACCCTTCACCTTCTTGACTTCCCTTCCCTAGAATTCTTTGATTGGGTTCCCTTTGGTGACCTATTCCTATGACCACTCACCAGGTGTATGACTTTCCTAAGGCTGCTGTAACAAATTACTAGAAATGCAGTGGCTTAAAACAACACAGATTTATCCTCTTACAGTCCTGAAGGTCATTCAGAGTGTCATGAGTGTCATTAGGGTCACATTTCTTCTGGAGGCTTCAGGGCAATCTGTTTTCTCACCTTTTTCAGTTTCGAGAGGCTGCCTGTTTTCCTTGGCTTGTGGCCTCTTCCTTGTCTCATTACAGCCTCTTGTTTCTGTCATTACCTCTTCTACTACTCATTCTGATCCTCTTGCCTCCCTCTTAGAGGACTCTGCTGATTACACTGAGTCAACAATCTCCTCATCTCAAAATCCTTAACTTAATTACATCTGCAAAGTCCCCTTTACCGTGTAAAGCAACCTATGCACAGGTTCCAGGGATTAGGATTGGACATCTTTGGGGGCCATATTCATGCTACCACACCAGGCTTGCCTTACAAACTCTGAATGCTTAAACTTTAATATTCCCCTTTCTGACCACAACCTCTTCTGCATTTGCCTCGTCTGTCATCTCCTTTGACTTGCCTTTCAGTGGCTCACGATCTCAGCTGAGGCTTCAACTGGGCTCTGTCAAAGGTTGGTGCCTTCTCCCATTCTTCAGAGCAGTTTCCCAGATGCCTGTCCTACTTGCCTCAAGTAGACGATTTTACCCTCTACTTAAAGAGATTCCTCATATGTATTGCTTCAGTGATTCTCTTTCTCTCCCTGTGCCACCTTTGAGGGAGGATACAGCATTTCTAGTCACACACACCAAAAAAGTATTAGAGAACAGTGTTTGTTTTACTGAAGGTTTCATAGGTAAAAAAGATAAAGGAGTTTACCTTGTACATTTCCTATGATGCTGCAAGCAAAAATCCCCATTTTCTTTTTTTTTTTTTTTGCGGTACTCAGGCCTCTCACTGTTGTGGCCTCTCCTGTGTGGAGCACAGGCTCCACATCATATGTCTTCATCACCGTGGGAAGAAACAAATTGATTTGTTAACTTCTGAAATTTTCAAGTGAAAAAGGAATTTCTTTCCAGGACCGGTTGATGAGTTTTAGTGACAATGTTCCACTGCACACCTCCAGGGGGCGCCACTCACAGTTTTTTCTGTGTGCAGAGCACCCCCTTGAGTTGTGCAACACAGGGCCCTGAGTGCTGGCTTTGATAAATTCCCCCTATGTCTTTTACAATACCATTGTTTTTATTCTTTGGTCTGCCGTTTTCACCTGTGGTAAAACCTGAAGGCATGACAGCATAGGTTAGGTGACTCTTCAAGGTCTCTGGGCTTTGCAATTCTAGAACATTCTATTCACAAATTGCTTGTAAGACACTACCAGTTTCCCACTAGGAAAAATTAATTGGTACTAAAGATTCTTAAGCTTCTTCCCCCTCCTTCCTTAGCAGAGAGCAGTAGAGGTTCAATGCCAAATGACTCATGCTAAGGTAGCTCAGTCCTTTGTCTCATCCCCACTGGTTAGGACTGGTAGGAAGCAGTATGAAGAGTCCGGCTTAATGGACCTTGAGAAATCCCCCTGCCTTAAATTTCTCCCATTGGCCAGTCCCTAACACTCGAAACGAACTAGAAGACATTATTTTTTTTTATATCAAGTAATGCTTCCTGTAAAGAATTAAGGATAGGTTTAAAACAAATGTATTAGTGTTAGAAATCAGAGTAAGATTACCCTTGGGGATGATATTGACTTGGAAGAGAAACAGGAAGTTTCTTGGCTGCTGGGAATGTTCTGTTTCTGCATTTAGGTGTGCCCTCTATGAAAGATTTATGGGACTTTACAATTATAACTTGCATATCTTTCTGTATGTTTATAATGCTTCACAATACAGCTTATTTAAAACAATTCTTAGAAGAGAGCCTCAGGAAGCATTCACAGATATTTATAACTTAGTTAAAACAAGGAGGTGAGTTTATTTCCAAAGGACAGTTAGCAGTGTGCTGGGATACTGGATACTGACAGGAGGAAGAGGAGATGACGGAGGTAAAAGGGCAAACTTGTCCGCTTTGAGCTTCTGCCTGGGGCTCATCCCGCTCTGGTTCTTCCGGGAACCTGTTCAAGCCCCCAGTGAATTGGATACCTTGTCCTCAAGTCCATTCTCATTCTCCTTCAAAGATATAAGAGGTGAGCAGTTTGTCGAGAAGACTGGAATGAAGAGTGGCTTCTTTGGTCCAGATCCAGAGCTGGCAGTGAAAGAAGGTGGTTCTCTGGGGCAGTTAGCTTCAGGGAGAGAGTGGAGCCAGTCCTTCCTTCCGGTGGAAAGAAAACCAGTGTATGCTCTAACCAGAGCATGACCTGGCTCTGTTAGATGAGAAGAGACCAGTGACCCATGGCCATTTGGGTACCAGATGTACAAAGCTCTGTGTTTATATGTTGGGGAAGAGGGGAGGTGTGCAGCTCAGCTGGGAAATCTTCCCGCCTCACTCTCTCTGAACCAGCGATGTCCCTTCATCCCCCATCCTGTCCCTTCCCTTCTCCGGGGTGCTGGGGCCAACAGCCCCGCTTGCATATGAGCAGATATTCTGTTTCCCCTCCAGTTCTCCTAAGTCTCCATCCAGCTTCTGAGGAATATTTAGGCTGTACACGTGATTTCCAGGTACACACTGGCAAATCTGGCCTTGTGCAGGAACGGAAATGGAAGGAAGCCTTTAAGAAAATGCTTGTTTGGCTTTCAGACACCCTCATTCATATTGCCCATAAAACAGTTATTATGTTCTCAACTGGTGCCCCATCTGTTTCTTCTGCACCACCTGGGGCCAGAATTTGAGGCTGGAGAAATACCAATATATCCTTCTTGTTGATGTTATTTTTTGTCTTCAAGGACTTTAGTATTAGTTTGATGACAGTTGCACAAAGGGACCCCACACCAGCTGTCCCCGAGGAGTCCTTGCCTTCTATTTTGTTTCCATGGAACAAATGAGCTTCATTAGCAATAGGAGCACCATCTCTTTGTGTCCCTGGTCTTTGTCTCAGAGTAGAAATAGAACCCAGTCTCAGTCCTGCATAAGTCTGTTTCCAGCTAGTTTATTGTAGTCTGGACCTTGTCAGTGCTTCCTGTCCCAGAGGCTTTTCCTCAAAGAAAGAGGCTGAGGAAAAACAATGTCATGTCTCCTAAGAAATGCCAGCAAATTTGAAGTCAGATATAACCGCTTCTGGGGTTGGTAGTTAAAATAATACCACCCTGCATTTGTAAAGAGTTCGCATGGCAGTCGGCTAAGCTTCAGCTCGTTTGCTTCTCCTAACAGCCCTATGAGGTGGTAGGCATCATCCACATTTTACAGGTTGGGTGACCCATTCAAGGTCACACAGCTCTTCGTATGACTTTCAGTAAAGTGTTCCTTTTTTTCTGTTCTCCCTGTTATCAAAGATACGCTAAGGTCAGTAATCAAAGTAGGAAGCCAATTGTGAGGTTTCTGTTTAGATCTGGTTGTATTACTGGTACAGTGCAGCAAACGTTTTGGAAAGACCCCCAAGTCAAAGCCTGTTCAACAGAGAGCGTCTCCCTTCACAGAGCCCCTGTTGCCTCCTGACCCCGCTCACCCCATCTTCAGACTCGTCTGTGTAGCAGAGCATCCCCAGCTTGCTGACATGTGGTGAGGGACCTTGAACTTTGGGACCCGTTCATATTTTTCCTAACCTCAAACTTTCCAGGTTTATTTTTGCAAACTTAATATTCATTGAACTGCTATATTGACTCCGGAGACCCTAAGACAATGAAAAGACGTAAAATCTGAGATCTGGCAAGAGTCTAATAACAGATAAGACTATGGGCCACGCCCTTTTCTAGGAGCTTCACGGGTATTAACTCATTTAATCTTCACAGCATCCCTTGGTTATCCCCATTTTTCATTTGAGAAGGCTTAACCTGAGCAAGTCATTTGTCCCAAATCACAGAACTAAAAAGTGGAGGAGCTGGGATGTGAACCTGGGTTAATTCCAGAGTCTGAGCTCTTGGTCACCTCAAGAGGAAGCTGCAAGGGGGGCGTCGAGGGCAAGCCCTCTTTTTCATCAATATAGAATTCACATCCTGAGAGCTAAGTCCATCCTAGGAGATCATTGGCAAAGCAATTTCTAAACATCTTAAATGGGCACTAGGAAATTTTCCCAAAGAGGAAACAGAGTTGTTGGCTATACCGCTTCTAGACCTGACCTCCAAAAAGAGTTACTCATTGCCCAGCATTCTCCAACTTATGGCTGATTCCCGTATCTGTGAAATGAGAGTGCCCTCTTTAGACTCTTGGAAACTCAGACTCAGATCAGGAAATTAGTATTATATTTCTTTGTTTCCTTGAGAGCAGAATGGCATTACACACTTCAAGTCAAACCGCTGCTCACTTACAGGTAAACGTTCCCAAAAGTTGTCAGTGAAATACGGATTATAAGTACCAGTTCCATAACAGGGCAACCGGGAAGCACTAATTTAAGATTCATGGATATCCAGCAATGAGTTATAGGGGTGGAGGGAATCCACGAACCTGAAAAATTGTATGCTACCTTTGGATATGTGTGTATATATACACTTTTTCCATTAGCGTCTCAAGGGATCATGACCCCAAAACATTTAATAACTATGACTATGAAGACATTTCACTAAATTATTTACGTGTAGCTCTTCTGCGAGATCACATGGCAGACGATGAAAGCACCAGTCTTACGAGTTTCAGGGCTCATCATAATCTATATAATTTTCACTTTACTAATTTTCTTTGCCTCGGTAAAGAATTGATTCAAATAAAACCTTTGTACTGCATGTATTTACAGACTGGATTTTTCCATCTGCCACATGGAGACTTTTTCATTGAGCCTGTCAAAAATCATCTGCTGGCTGAGGGAGTGTACCACCCACATGTCATGTACAGGAGGCAGAGGCCGGGCGTCCCAGAGATGAAGGAGCCAACCTGCGGATTAAAGGGTACTGTGACTTAATCTCCTCACCGGATGGAGGAATTTGTTCTGTTCTATTATTGGTTTTTTTTTTACAATGAGACCTGCTTTTCTTCAAATCTGTTACCTCTTCCCCATTCTGTGGCCAGAAAATATGTACCCTTGTACCCTTCACTTCTCTGTACTCAAGTCTCTGTATTCTTAACGGGAAAGGAAAAAGGTATCTCTTACATCCTTGCCACATTAGTTGATGATATTTATATGGTATTCATAATGGTAATTTTTTTTTTAAGCTTCTTCTGAATCCCTTGGAGGAAAATAGTTTAAATTACAAACGATGCTTTGCAGTATCAGCAATGTTATAATACATTAGCATGGAATATCACTAGACAGCTTTTCATATCTGCATATGGAAAGCAGATTTAAATATTTGATGATGCTGATAATGATGTGTGAAGAGAAACTGAGAAAATACCAACACGTTATCAAATGATGAATCCAGCTAAGGTTCTTTTGGCTGCGTTTTGTTTGTAGTCTGCTACAAAGTATGTTATCTGCCCCCGTGTCTTGGGAATGATCTGAACTGCTCCTCTCTGCCTTGTACTAAAGAGTTTCAGGTAGTTTTCAGAGCTAAACTGACCCAAGTTATTTCCTTGCGACGCCCATATTCTCTTTAATATGTAGGAGGTAATAGTAATGCATAAAGGGCCACTGGAAATTGGGACTTTTAAAAAATATTATTTAGTTTCTCCTTTCTTCAGAGGAAAAAAAAATAGTGGACTAGGGAGACAGTTACCAAAAGGAATCCATAATATTATTTATGTGTCTCAAGGATTTAGAAACCGTGGACCTCAAAGGGAAAATAGATGAGGAAGGAATTAGGGATAGTAGATTCTGATAAGGGTTTCAGAGGACTCAGAACTTGAGCTTTGCCAAGTAGGAGAAAGAAAGGACAAGGGGAGGAGTAATTTCTCTGCAGACATCATCCAGACCCTAAGATAGATGGTAACTTTCCTGGGAGTTTCTTCTGTAATCTTAGCAGAGTATATGCTAGCAATAAGAAACTTTTGAGTCTATATTTTCTGTATACAAAAATGGACAGCTGCTTAAATTCCTTAACTTTAATAAGCTATTGGAACTCTGACCTAAATTAGATAACTTACTATCTAAATCTCCTTCCAGAAAGCACCAAGAGAAGAGACACATCATCTGGTCGGTCCGATTGATTGATGTACCATTCCAGATAATTTAGTTTCAGTGTGAATTTTTAGGACTCTGTCACCAATCCGATCATCTGGAAGGATTGGAATAGTTGGAATAATTGCCCAATTCCTATTAATAATTGCCCAATTCTTATTAATCTTGGGTGATGGATGACACTTTGTATGTGTGATTTGATAGTTTTTAGATCACTAGGTAATGAATATGGCGGAGGGAGTTACTAGGACCGTGAGTGAATTTGGCTGGGTAATTGCTCCTGTAGGCATGGCTGCTCTGTGAAATGAGTTAGGCTGTTCCTCATCCACCCACTTGAACCCATTCTCTCCTTTATAACTCCCCTGTTGAGGTAGAGTTGAGTAATAATGTGTTGAGAATGGCATGCGTTTAGTCATAAAGGCAGAAGAGATGAATAGGAAAAGAATGAGGTTTACAAATGTGATGCCCCCAGTAGGTCACACGCAATACCACAGTTATAGTGCTTGCAGTACCACTTCATCATTGTGCTTCTAGGCCAACCTTAAGACCCACCACTACTCCGAAACCTTCTCTGATTAATCCCACCTTGGAACAATCTTTGCATTGTGAGTTTCTCCACACACATCTTCTAAAAGATACTCCCTTAGACTTCTTTAAAACCCAGAATGTCAGAAGTGAACAGCTTTGTCAGAAGGACCTTTGAGAGTGCCTAATGTAGCCTCTTTCTCTCGCCAAAGAAGCAACTGTGGCTCAGAGGAGGGAGTGAATTTTCAAAAGCATCGAGGCAGTTGGTGTTCAGAATATAACCGAGCTCCTAAGTCAAGGTTCTATTACACCTCGGGCTTTATACTCTGTCGTGTTTATTCTTTAAGTCTTCCTTGAATGTAAATCTTGTTTTATCAACTATCTGGAAAGCCCCATTAGAGTAGGAACTCCCTTCCCAAACAGTATGTAACATAGTGTTAGGTGCAAAGTGGAAAATCAGTAAATCATTGAAATGAAATGAAGAGTGACTTGTAGCCACATAGATGAATCTAGAGTGCGCTGGCATCCGGTCCACATAACATAACAGAAAAAAGAAATGTGTGATTTCTAGATGTTAAGGAAGTGTCAGTTCTTTGTGACGATCTCCCTCCCTAAAACAATAATTGTGACTCAATACTAAAATGACAGCTAGAGATTGCAGAATAAGCTAATGTGCTTGTGATTATTCTTAAAGTATACTTGACATTTGGAATTTAAAAATCTTGGTATACTGAAATGTGCTTGGTCTCCCCGAAACAGGTAATTGCACTGTTCTTGTACTATGTTACCCTGCAGAGGGGATGAAATTCACCAACACTAGGCATGTCATTAGCCCACGTTAAGGTACACCTCGTGCTTAGGGAAGTCAGTGCTACCAGATTGAATTACTGTGATTGTATCGAGAAAGACCACCTTTCCTTGTATAAAACATTCCTTCTTCATAATGTTCAAAACAGGAACACCCTTGGTATTGAAAAAAAGATGTACTTTAAAAGTACTCTAGTACTTCAGGAGAGAAAGTATATCAATTACTTTCCCCAAAATGTGTCCCTTCACTTATGTTTATTTCCCAAATAGAAAGGTACTCAGGAATTTCATAATAAGTCCCTTTTCAATATGGCCCAATGTAATTAACTCCTTTTTTTTCCCCCAGAACTTTAATGTGATACTATTTTGTTATCGATTTGATCAATTTGAACTAGAATTTCTTAACCAGTTTTGTTTGCTGTTCTGAACCTTGTATTTGCCGAGCCCTGTCAAAGTCTTTGTTTACTCCAACTTTCTGGAATCCATGTTAAATCATGGGAAAATACAACTTGCCGGAATTAAATCTAGAGCACATTTCAAAACCTCATTTTATTGACATTGACAAGCTCCCTTCTCTTAGGGTTTTTGGTGGCAATGTATCACACTGGGACTTGAGTGGCTCTTAGATGGAAGTATCCGGGGGAAGTATGGTTTTTGGAACCTGGGGAAGGGGAGTCAGATAGGTCAGATGACAACAGTTGCAGGGTCATCTATGGCAGAAAGGGGTCCAGGTAGGTAAAATCAGGGTTTGGGATTTCGTGCATCAGGACACTAGGCTAGAAACACAGGGTCTGTTTCCTGGCATGCATTTTTTTCTTTCTTTTTTTTTTTTTTTAACATCTTTATTGGGGTATAATTGCTTTATAATGGTGTGTTAGTTTCTGCTTTATAACAAAGTGAATCAGCTATACATACACATGTATCCCCATATCTCCTCCCTCTTGCATCTCCCTCACACCCTCCCTATCCCACCCCTCTAGGTGGTCACAAAGCACCGAGTTGATCTCCCTGTGCTATGCGGCTGCTTCCCACTAGCTATCTGTTTTACATTTGGTAGTGTATATATGTCCGTGCCACTCTCTCACTTTGTCCCAGCTTCCGCTTCCCCTTCCCCGTGTCCTCAAGTCCATTCTCTACGTCTGCGTCTTTATTCCTGTCCTGCCCCTAGGTTTGGCATGCGTTTCTGTGTTCAAAATTTATTCATTCATTCAACAAGTATCTGTTGGGCATCTTCTTTACGTCTTGTGCTCTCCTAAGTTCTGTGGGTACAGTTGTGAATAGGATATAAATCTTGGTCTGAAGAGTTGACAGCCTGGATATAGGATGTGGGTAAGTAGGGATCTGGTCCAGGTTTTTTTTTTTTTTTTGTACGCGGGCCTCTCACTGTTGTGGCCTCACCCGTTGCGGAGCACAGGCTCCGGACGCACAGGCTCAGCGGCCATGGCTCACGGGCCTAGCCGCTCCGCGGCATGTGGGATCTTCCCGGACCGGGGCACAAACCCGTGTCCCCTGCATAGGCAGGCGGACTCTCAACCACTGTGCCATGAGGGAAGCCCTGGTCCAGGTTTTATCTTTAAAATATGTGATAAGACCATGAAAAGAAATGAAATTTTAATATATGTATTGGGCCAGGACATGTAGCTGTAATTCATTCATTTTCTCTGTTGTAGATAGGCCATTATGTGACTCTTCCACTTGGACTAGTCTCCTGTGAGTGGATCTGAACTGCTTCCAGTTTGGGGCTATTATACATTATGCTGCACAGACCATCTTGTACATGTTTTTTAGAACACAGATTCACAGGGTTTTCTAGGGCGTATACCTAGTAGTGGAATGAAATCATTATCTCATAGGATATATACATCTATGACCTTACCAGATGATGCAAAATTGCTTTCCAAAGTTGTTCAAGAGCAGTGACTCTAATAGTTCCTATTGTTCCATATTCTGTCTAATACTTGATATTCTCACTTATAAATTTTGCCAGTCTGGTGAATATGAAGTGATATCTCTTTATGCTCAGTGTTGAAGTTACACATGTTCCATGGTGGAGCTGGGTCCCAAATCTATGGCTTGTGGCTATAGATTCTCCATGAACAGTTTTCTACCCTGTACCCAGAGTTGAAGCCCCGAGAGCCAAGTTTAGGTTTGCTTACTTGGTTCTTTGTTTTCTGGTTCACATTTTCACTTAGTGGATCCTAATCTGACTTTTCACCTATGTGAGTCCTAAACTTGCCTCTTTTCTCCAGAGCAGAAGTAGGGAGCAGCAGTTGCCCCAGATCAGCAGTGAGCCTCATGCATCAATCGGGGTTAGCCAGAGAAGCAGAACCAGTAGGAAGTAGATATTAAGAGAATTATTGCAAGAAATTGGTTTACATGATAGTGGAGGCTGGCTAGGCAAATCTAAAATCAGTGGGCAGGCTGTCAGGAAGGGCGGGCTGCAGCTTTCAGGCACAGGCTGAAGCAGCGTCCATGGGCAGAATTTCTTCATCTAGGAAGTCTCAGCTCTGTTTTTAAGGTCTTTTAACTGATTAAACCAGGACTACTAGATTATCAAGAATAATCTTAAAGTCAACCAATTATGGACTTCCATTACAGCTACAAAATGGCTTCACAGCTGCACCCAGGTTAATGTTTGGTTGAATAACTGGGACTGTAGCCTAGCCGACTTGACACATAAAAAAAGATCATCACACTGCATCTTTTACTTTTCTCTCTGAGTTTCTCTCCTTTCTTTGTATTTTTCTTTTTTTGATTTTTGACCTCTAAGGACTTACCCCCTTTCTTAATGCTGTAAGCTTTGTTAGGGGCTTAATACTGGGAGAGTTTTTCGGAATATCTTGTCTACCCTATTGAAGTCCTGGGTGGATTTCTTACCTAAGTCATTTGGAAATCTTTGAGTTGCTTTTTAAGTGGCCTGCACAAATATTAATTATTATAATAACATTAACAATCCCTCATTAGAATTAGCATATCAGATCACTAATCCGACATCGTGTTGGGAAGGTATTGTGTATAGTTTTGTTCCGATTTAATGGAAATTGGGTGAGTTGAAGATCTAAGCAAGCACCATACTCCATGTTGAGTCTAAAATGCACTGTTAGTTTTCCTTGGCTAAGAGCAAAGTTTCTTGGTACAACCTGCCTGAGACTTATCTTGAATTTCTTGATTACCTGATTTCCTCATGATTATAGCTACTCTACAGTGATCCATGCTATTCCTTGCTATGAGGTAGTTAATATTTTAATTGTTGTTCTGTACTTTTAATTTTTTCTTTTAGTGAAGGGTCATGTTATTTTTAATTACCTGCTTTCAGGACTGGTAGGAGGATTGGCAAAGTGCTTCAAGCTTTTACTAGTGAGAGGAATGAGAAAACTTTTGGAGAGAATTTGGGAAAATACTTCATGTGTGAATGTATGGGAAGATAAAATGGTAACCCAGTGAGTTTTGTTTGCTTAGTAAAATCCAAGACCAAGACTACAGGAACTCAGAGCACTGACATCTCAGCACAGTTGCTTTGTGGCAATGAGATACTCATTTATCCAGTCAAAAGCCTTTATCCATTAGCCAGACCTCACCACGGTAATTCCTTTCTTTGCATTTTCCCAGCACTTGACAATTTTTGACTCATTTCAGGTACATACATTCCCGCTCCCCAAACAGGAAACAGCTTCCCTAGGAAACATGACATCTGCTCATTTTACCTCCTACAGTGCTCTGTGCTGAGCATGTGCTGTCAGAGTGGCTGGGACTGCACCAAAGTTTGGGTAGAATCTGGAAAGGCAGAGAACACTGGGGAGTGCATGCTAGGCTGGGAAGGGGATTTAGATCAGTATGAGCAAAGAATCAGTTTCAACTAAAAGATGATTCCCTTATAGGGCAGAAAGTTTTAAGTTTGAAGAGATGTTATGTGAGTTGTTAGCTATTAAACTCTACTTCACTTCCTACAACTCTGTAGGGAAACACGTGAGGTATCTTGATGAGTAGTGGCTCCTGGCTTTGCCCTTGGTCATCCTTGTGCTTCCGTGTGCCTTGGGTGGGGACGAGAGGAGGTCTATCCTGTTCTGACCAACCTCTGGCTTCCTCCTGCTGCCTGCAGAGACTGAGGCAGTGGTCTCATCGCTCCATCCCACTCTGGTCTTCTCACCACTGGAGCCATCAGTGGCCCTTACTGGACAGTGATACTGTCCCTAAAAAATGGATGACTCAGTCTCTAGCTTCAAAGATCTGTGTGGCAAACAAACTCCTGGGTTTTCTTCTTTTATTCGTGTCTTCAATCAACCCACATTACCAAGTCTTGTCATTTCTGCCACCTAAATAGTTTTCTAAATATGTCTCCCTTCAACGTCATAACCTCTCACTTGAATTACTGCAAAGTCTCCCTGCCCTTGATCTCATCCATTATAAATCGGAGAAACATTTCTAATACATAAATCAGCTCATCTTTCTCCCATGCTGAAAGCTTTCCAGTGTACCCTCAGAATAAAGACCCAGCTGTTTAGTAAGTTTTAGGATCTCCTTCTCTGTGTGACTTTTGCCTTTTTCTCCAGTTTCATCTCTTATAACTCCAAATATAGCCTTGCCATCCTGAACTAGTGTTTATTCCTCAAAGAAGCTGCCTCCAGCCCTTGCCCTTATGTTCCTTCTTCTGAAACATTTTCTCCCCAATGCTTTACTGACTCTCTTCTGTTTTTCTCTAGGACTCACACATGACTTCCTTTAGAAAACCTTCTAGACTGCCCCTCCATCTGCATTAGGTGCCTCTCCTGTGACTATTATCACCAGTTGCTTCCTCTGCCACAGGCTTTATCATATAATGAACATCTGTCAGTGTCATTTGCTAGGCAATAAGATCAACAAGGATAAGAATCACATCTGCTCATTCACAGGTTTGTCCCCAAGATCTGGCAGAGTTTCTGGCCAGGGTAGGAACTTAAAAATGTTGAACTTCTAAGTATTGATTTTGTTTATCTTCTCAAAGAACCAGCTTTTAGTTTTATTGATCTTTGTTATTGTTTCCTTTATTTCTTTTTCATTTATTTCTGATCTGATCTTTATGATTTCCTTCCTTCTGCTAACTTTGGGGTTTTTTTGTTCTTCTTTCTCTAATTGCTTTAGGTGCAAGGTTAGGTTGTTTATTTGAGATGTTTCCTGTTTCTTAAGGTAGGATTGTATTGCTATAAAATTCCCTCTTAGAACTGCTTTTGCTGCATCCCATAGGTTTTGGGTCGTCGTGTCTCCATTGTCATTTGTTTCTAGGTATTTTTTGATTTCCTCTTTGATTTCTTCAACGATCACTTGGTTATTAAGCAGTGTATTGTTTAGCCTCCATGTGTTTGTATTTTTTACAGATCTTTTCCTGTAATTGATATCTAGTCTCATAGCATTGTGGTCGGAAAAGATACTTGATACGATTTCAATTTTCTTAAATTTAGGCTTGATTTGTGACCCAAGATATGATCTATCCTGGAGAGTGTTCCATGAGCACTTGAGAAGAATGTGTATTCTGTTGTTTTTGGATGGAATGTCCTATAAATATCAACTAAGTCCATCTTGTTTAATGTATCATTTAAAGCTTGTGTTTCCTTATTTATTTTCATTTTGGATGATCTGTCCATTGGTGAAAGTGGGGTGTTAAAGTCCCCTACTATGATTGTGTTACTGTCAATTTCCCCTTTTATGGCTGTTAGTATTTGCCTTATGCATTGAGGTGCTTCTATGTTAGGTGCATAAATATTTACAATTATTATGTCTTCTTCTTGGATCGATCCCTTGATCATTATGTAGTGTCCTTCTTTGTCTCTTGTAATAGTCTTTATTTTAAAGTCTATTTTGTCTGATATGAGAATTGCTACTCCAGCTTCCTTGTGACTTCCATTTGCATGGAATATCTTTTCCATCCCCTCACTTTCAGTCTGTATGTGTCCCTAGGTCTGAAGTGGGTCTCTTGTAGACAGAACTTATTGACCATCTGTGCTGAATTTGGCAGCTTATTGGATACTTACATTTTACCTCAGTGGAGCCAGTTTAAGCCCTGAGAATATCCATGCCTTCCTGAAGGAATTTAGTGGCTACTCTGATACCTCGCAGTCGAACAGGAATATGTAAGACAAAGATGTGGCCTGAGGATGTAGCTGAAGACAGCTACTTTGAATTCTCGTTTTGGAAAAAAGAAGAAGAATGGGTGGATGGATGGATGGATAAATAAGAAAAAACAAGTGACATTTATCTACTCAACAAGCTCCTACCTTGTGCCAGACACTGTTCTAGAACTGGGGATGCAATGGTGAACATAATATTGGTCCAGGCAGGAATGTAGAGATGGGGGCCTGAGAGACCCATCAGCTAGGGAGGAACAGGTGTGTTCTCTTAGTAGAGTAAAGAAGAGCAGATGCCTTGGAAGATGAGTGCGTCAGAGAGAACCAGGTCAGTCATCTGCAGCCACGTTAGCACTCCGACTGCTGGTCTCTGAACCTAGAGCACACGTGGTTTTCAGCTTCCTGTGGAGAGTGGGAAGACAAGTTCTCAGCTGGTCCACTAGGCAAATTACTGGCATCCTTTCAGTCTCATTTCAAATGCTACCTCCTTGTGAGGTTCCCCCCCACCCCCATGTAGGGCTGATGTGCTCCTTTCCTGAGCTCACTCTGCATCTTGATGTGGTCCCTGGTTGCCTTCTACCTTCCTTCCTGCCACTGTCCCCTCCTTCTCTGCCTCCTAGGCATTCCTGGATGTGGGCTCATCCCAGGGCCTTTGCACTTATTGTTCCCTCAGCCTGGAATACACCTCCCCAAGATTTTTTCATGGCTCATTCTCTCATGCTCTTCAGGTCTCTGCTCAAAATCACCCAATCAAAGAAGTCTTCCTTGACCACTAAGTTATATAGCTTTCTCTCTGTCACTTTGTAAACCATTTCTCCTGCTTTAGTTATTTTCATAGCACTTGTCATCCTCTGATGTTATTTTATCTCTTTATTCATTTATTGGTTTATTATCCATCTCTCCCCAACAAGAATGTAAGCTCCACCAGCGCAAACCCTTCCTCACTTTTGAACTCTACTATATCCCCGCTGTCTTGGACAGAGCCTTTTATAGTAAGCACCTGGTAAATGTTGAATGAATGAGTAAATAAACAAATGAATCATAGCTTCATTCATGATTGTTCTGTTAAACTTGTATTCTATTTTCACCACGAGACTCATCTTTGCAGCCCAAGTGTCAGGGACACTTGAATCCTAAGGCCAGGGTCTGATGCATAATATTCATTTGTTTGATAAATGTTTGTCCATTGAATGAGTGCATGATGTGTATTTGCAGTGGGGTCCTGCAGGTGTGAGCAGGACACCCATCTTACCTCAGCTAGTGTGTCTCAGCATTCCAGGAGTGCTCTGAGTCACTGAGGCAAGGCAAATGTGTTCTTTTGGAAGCAATTAATGTTAACTGTATGTTCTTCCCACAGCTTGATTAATGCCAATGTTTGGGAAAACAAGCATTCCTACCCCCCCGCACTGTCCCATTTCTGTGCAGCAGCTGGAAGTCTCATTAAATAACCACAAACTTGTTTCTTTATGGGGAAGGACGTTTACTTGTTAGATTTGAAATTAAATACTTGAGGAAATTATCAATACACTTTATGTTCTAAATCCTCTCCTCCAAAAGCCCAAGAAGTGGATTCCCAGGCTGTTTCCTGGGCCAAGAAGCCAAAGATTAGAAGGTTCCAGTTTAATTCCATTGGTTTGTGTGTCATTGGTTGGCCTTCCTTCCTTCAGAAAATTTTAATTTGGTGCTTCCTAGGGACCAAATACTAAGGGACAAAGCTCTGAACATTCTAAGTTGGGTCCTGCCCTCACAAATTTATAATCTCCTGAGAGGAGAATTTAAAAATTCTAAAATTAGTGTGCACAAGCATTGTGGCTATAAGAGTGTCTACAAGAGGAACTTGATTGATCAGGAGGCTTAGAGAAGGCCTCCCTGAGAGAAGCCATAGACTGCATATAGGTTCTTAGGGAGCTGTTTTCCCTGAGATCACCTCTATAGAGTATCCAGCATTTGAGGAATGGTGTCTGTTATCGATTGATTGTGTCCCCCGCAAACTCATATGTTGAAGTTCTAACTCTTGATACCTCAGAATGTGACTGTATTTGGAGATAGGACCTTTAAAGAGGAAATTAAATTCAAATAAGGCCATTAAGGTGGGCCCTAATCCAGTATGAGGAAAAACAAGAGGAAATTTGGACATAGACAGACACAGAGGGAAGACCATGTGAAGACACAGGGAGAAGACAGCCAGCTACAAGCCAAAGAGAGAGGCCTTAGGAGAAACCCACCCTGATAATACCTTGATCTTGGATTTCAAGCCTCCAGAATTGTGAAGAAATAGCTTTCTGTTGTTTTAGCTCCTCAACCTGTGGTACTTTTTTGCTCTGGTGGCCCTAGCAGGTTAATACAGTGTCTATTTGTTAGGGTACCTGCACAGTGATCCTCTAGTTCTTTCAGGCTGCTTTTGAGCAGTTAGTTAGCTGTCTGAGCAACAGAGGATTGTACACACAACAGTAAAGTTCAGTCAGGGCTAGCTTCATGGTGACTAGAGTAGCCTCACAGGGCCATACTCAGAAGAAGTCTGCCATCTTGAAATTCTTAATGGTTTTCTCTTCGAATTTGTGCCTCGTAAGTGAAGTCTGATAGGATGATGGAGCCAGTGCTGTGGGCCTGGAGCCTCTGCTCTTACAGATGACTCTTGCCACCTCCCTGCCTTCCTAGGATGGGTTCTCGGCCACTTTCTTGCCCCTTTGTGCCCAGTCCCTTCTGGCCTCCTGCTTTGCACTCAGACACCACTTTCACTGTGACCCTGCCAGGGCAGTGATTAGGTTGCACCTGGGTGAGGGTGGAGGCCTGTGTTCCATAGCTGCCCTCTGCCCCCCAGTGGGAGCTTGGGCACACACTCGGAAGTTCAGGTTGGAGTGTGCATCCCACAGTGTCTTGAGGTGAGGCGACAGCAGTCCTCCCCACCCCAAGCTGGCATGCGGCAGGTGGCTAGGAAGGGGACTGCTCATCCCTGTCCCGTTCAGGTACTGAACATATCCAGGGGTGGTGTTGGCAGTTCCTTGGTGGTCGCCCATCTGCTGTGGGTTCGGGTGGTGGGCTGTGGGAAGGAAAGATTGAGGTCCCTGCCCCTGGCCAGGGCCCTGTGTTTTCATTTTGCGATGCACTCTGCAAATCATGTGGCTGGCCCTGGGTTGAAAATTGCTTTGCTTGCAAAAGATTAAAGTGAATCTGATGCATATTTCCCCCCCACTTTATTTTTTATTGAGATATAACTGACATATAACATTTAGTTTCCGGTGTACAACATAATGATCTGACGTTTGTATATATTGCAAAATGATCGCCACTAGAAAAATGGTACAGATGAACCTATTTGCAAAGCAGAAATAAAGTGAATCTGACACATATTAGTGGAGATTACTTATAATTAGCCAGAGGTAGAAAGCAATCATTGCGCATCATTATTTTTAGTTTTGCTCATATACAGGCAAACGAGTTTTACATTTTTCTCTTTTCACAGTAGAATTTAGAGAGAAATGGACTGGAAATTGGGAGAACCATGTTCTATGCCACCTCTGTCGTCCTGTAACTTAGATAAGTTACAGGAACCCCAGCTTCCGTTTGCTTATCAGTAAGATGAAGGGGTTGTGGAAGATCTTAGCAGATTCTTTTAACTCTCATATGTTATGAGTATGTTGCTGTTTCTATCCTGCAGTATCTAGAAACAAAGCATTGTTGACATTCTTCATTCATACCAGTGTGGTTTAACATGACATGAGGGTTTGTACACACTGGCGTCTCCCACTTAAACAGCAAAGATCTTTCTTCTCATATATATATTTATATATTTTATTGAAGTATAGTTGATTTACAATGTTGTATTTATTTCTGCTGTACAGCAAAATGATTCAGTTATACATACATACATCCTTTTTTATATTCTATTCCATTATGGTTTATCACAGGATATTTAATATAGTTCCCTGTGCTCTACAGTAGGACCTTGTTTATCCATTCTGTATATAATAGTTTGCATCTTCTAACACCAAACTCCCAATACCTCCCTCCCCCCACCCCCCTTGTCAACCACAAGTTTGTTCTTTATGTCTGTGAGTCCGTTTCATAGATAGGTTCATTTGTGTCATACTTTAGATTTCACATATAAGTGATATCATTGGTATTTTTCTTTGTCTTTCTGACTTACTTCACTTAGTATGATAATCTCTAGGTTCATCCATGTTGCTGCAAATGGCATTATTTCATTCTTTTTTTGTGGCTGAGTAATATTCCATTGTATATATGTACCACATCTTCTTTATTCACTGTCGATTCACTGTCGATGGACATTTAGCTTGTTTCCATGTCTTGGCTACTGTAAACCATGCTTCTATGAACATAGGGGTGAATGCATCTTTTTGAATTACAGTTTTGCTCAGTTATATGCCCGGGAGTGGGATTGCTGGATTATATGGTAGTTCTGTTTTTAGTTTTTTGAGGAACCTCCATACTGTTTTCCACTGTGGCTGCACCAACTTACATTCCCACCAACAGTGTAGGAGGGTCCCCTTTTCTCCACACCCTCTCCAGCATTTGTTATTTGTAGACTTTTTAACGATGGCCATTCTGACCAGTGTGAGGTGGCACCTCGTTGTAGTTTTGATTTGCATTTCTCTAATAAGTAGCGATGTTGAGCATCTTCAAATGTTGAAGATCTTGACCCATCTCTTAGGTATCCCTAGGGCCTGGTTCCCAAGTGCTCTCTCCTTGAGAGCTTTCTACCCCTTTACACCCTTGCCCCATCCCAAACCGCCACACCTGGAACAGAAGCACAGGTTTCACCCTTCCCTCCCTTCACCCTTCCCCTGACCCAGGAAAGCCAGCCAGGACCAGCATTTTGGAGGCCTTAAGCTGGGGCCACAGAACTCCAGGGTCCTGAGTTAGTGGATGTTTCTGGTCCATCCTCATGAGTCAGTGTATCAAAGGGAAGGAGGGGCAGTCCAGACCGACTCTGGACCCAAGATCTAATACCTGGGAGAGGAGAGAGGTGAGGGCATGAATGTTAGCAAGATTAGAGGGTCTACTTACCCAGGCATGGCTCTAGGGTGCGTTTGCGCATGCACACACACATACACACGCGCGCACACACACATTTCTCTTGAAATGTGGTGCTTAGTTAGAGAGTACCATATATATTTAAGTGATGTCAAGTACAGTGGGCCTGTTATTCTAAGTTCAGAACCTCACGTTTTAGCTACATTCAGCCTGAGTGGGGTGTGTGTGTTTGTGTGTGTGTGTGTGTGTGTTGTGTGTAGATGTGTTTAAACACATCCATCACACATTTTGGCCCCAGGAGGCAAAGACAGCTTGCTCAGCTGTGATGACTCAGGGTTTTATGGACGTTCTTTCCATTATCGTTAAATATTCCACCCTGAAAAGCCCAACGTATTCTCTCGTCAACATAGGAGTTCTTTGTTTAATTTAACTGAGGAGGGAGTGTTCAAACTCCTCAGAAAAAAAGGCTTCCCTTGCTGAGAAACCATGCGAGGAATAGTGCCAGTGTCAACTCTGCCAGCAGCACCCCGCACGGCGGCTGCATCTCCCGGGGGATTGCAGCTGCTGAAGCGCGCAGAAAGGGGCAAAAGGATCATGGTCCGTGAGGCCAGTTCCTCCCCACTCCACCCTCAGGAAACATTTAGTCACGAGTCAGCCCCTCTCATCAGCTGCTCTGGAACCCCAAACCCTAGCCCTTTGGTGCTTTCTCCCAATGGGGCCAGCATGCACTGAGACATTGAGGACTGTCCTTCCTCAGCCAGTTCAGCGCCCTGATGCGAAGCCTGCCCCGCAGTGACTCCCATGGTGCCCACGTTGATGTGCAGAAGACAGACAGATGTCAATGCAAATCTGCTACGAAGATCGGTCGATACAATATCTGTGGTTATGACGCGTCCCTAACCAAGGGACAGGGCTGACCTCGGATGTGAGCAACGAGAGCCAGAAGCTTTTCTCTCGTAAGCTCTGTCAGGCTTCAGAGCTCTCTTGGCCTCATTTCTCCTAGGAATACGCAGGAGATGTGCCAGATTGAGAGAATCAAAGACACTTTCAATGTGCACACCTTCTACTTCTGGGGAGCAGCTTCAATCAAAAGTGGGCGATTAGTGTTGGGGAGAAGGGAAGCAAAAGCTCACTGATCAGAGCTTCAGGCCTGAGAAACAAAAGATCAAAGGACAGTCCCCAGGGACTGAGTAGTGGTTTGTCCTGCTCATGTTTCTGGCTCCAGGAGTGACATGAGTTTGGTAAGAGTGCGGGTCGTGGCCTTCCAAGGGGAGAGGTCAGTGTCAAAACGCAATGGCTCCGTCTCACACACCTTCCACTAGCACCATATTGGGATGGATTCTCTGGGATCTTCTTTGAGTTTCAAGGGACTTCTTTAGGATTCCGTGTTTCATTGACCATATCTGTGTCCCCGTTAGCCTGGGGTCAGGGTGAAGCCTCAGCAGTTGAACTAGGCAAGTTTGCGTTTCCACAAGCTGACCGACCTTTGCCCAGTGGCTATTTTACTCCTGTTGCATCCTGTTTCTATTTTCTCATCTGTAAACTGTGGATAATGAACATTTCATACTGAGGTGGCGTAGGGTGGGGTTAGTGGGAGCTACAGGCTCGCAGTTCCTGAGCTGCAATTCCAAATTCCGGAGACTGCTGAAAACCAAAAGTCTCTCAGTGAATATTCAGTAAACTTACTTTGTGGCAAAATATTACCTGAATTGATATGAGGCTGTATGATTTTCATTTATCTTAGTGAGACTAGTTGTGCATTTTGTTGCAGACGTATCAATGTGTTTGATTTCGGGGTACCACCCTAGACCTTGCTAGGGATGTTCAGTAATATAGAGAATATGATCCTAATTGTTTTTTAATAAAATTGTGGCAAAATACACAAAACATTAAATCTAACATCTTAACGATTTTTAAGCATGCGGTCCAGAAATGTTATGTACATCATATGATTGTGTGAACAATTTCTAGAACTCTTTTCATCTTGCAAAACTGAAACTCTATCCCCATTAAACATCGGCTCCCTATTTCCTCTACCCGCAGCCCCTGGCAACCACCCTTCTACTTTCCAGATTACTTTTATAATTGCAAAAATCCTGAGTTCCAACACACATCTGGCCCCGAAAGTTTTGGATAAGGGATTGTGGACCTTAATTAAGGATGGGGAATGTCACCACCTGTGAGACAGTCATCCTGGAGAACGCAGTTCCTCTGATCTTACAGGGGTCTTCTTATTACATCACTCTGCTTCCCACGTTGGGCGCCCATTTGTAAAAGACTGCAAAACACGGAGAACGAGTGCCACGGGATTGTGACTAGTAGCCAAGAGAGTGTGGGGACTGGAATGCAGTACTTAATGCACTCTCCCTTTTCTCCCCCTTGTCATTCCCTTAATCTGACTCTTTCTGGGGAAGTCGAGGGGCATGCATTGGCAGTTGGTGGTGACATCAGCTTTTTAGCTTCATGCCATGGAACAGGATACAGTATGCTTTCACAGTGAGAAAGCATTCAAACCTGCACGGAGACTGAACTTGTAGGGAAGATGCTGACCGCCCATTGAGACCTTGCTGGAGGACTTTAAAGCTGGATTTTTCCATTTTGCAGAACTCTCCAGGCATGTCAGGAAAAGTGGTACCACTTACTTTGTTATTCCCCAGCAGAGCTCAGCAGAGGGACCTGTTCTGAGTCATGTTCTCTCTAATTGGAATGAGTTCAGAGATTGTTAACACGTCTCTGATCATGTGGGGGTGAAGGGCTCCTCAAGGTTTTCATTGGAAAACCCATCAGTAGCTGAGCATCGTTATTGGAATGTCTTCTCTGCACCACCCATTTTGTGAACTTCCGGGGGTGGGTGGGTAATGGAGAAGTGCTTCTCTGCAGGGGCCTTATGCTTTCTTTCCCTGTTTGTAATCTCCAGGGACAAAAGTGGGTGCTTGAAAAATTGGAAGCTCATGGACACAAAAATTCAGAACATGGATAACTCCTGACAAATATGGAAAAACCTTAGTACCGGATCTTCCGCTTTGGGGTTATCTAAAATATGCAAAGAGTGGTATGCTTTCAAAGCAGATTACATTAATTGGGGTGTCTTTGTTATCATCATTACGGTTTTTAAAAAGCTGTAAGAAATCCTCTATTCCCCAAAAAACAACACTAAATACAGCACTTTTCGTGAACTAGAACTAGCCCCAGAAAAATCAAACAAATGATCAGATTCCAAACATCAACATGGAACGTTCCCAGTCCACAGTGACCAGGGTGCCCCTGAGTGCCAGAGGCTTGGGGTCAGCTCCAGAACAGGTTTCCTATACTCAGTGGCATTGCCACCCCATCACTGCCACTGTGTGGCCTGCGCTGGATACCAGCTGGCCTCTCAGTCACTGGAAGCTAAGGTTCACTTTCCTGACAAGGACATTAATCTGCGGGGACCTTAAGAAGAAAACAGGTGTAGGGTGGGGCACGGAGGGACCAAGACCAGGAATTAGTCTAGAGTCTAGACCACAGGTCAAATGTGGCCTGAAAGCTAAGAATAGATTTTACAGTTTTAGATGGTTACATTTAAAATGGTTGCATGAGTTCTCATATCATACCCTTGATTTTGCCCCTTGATCGTCAAAGCCTAAAGCATTTATTTACTGGCTCTTTCAAAAAAAAATTTGCTGACTCCTCATCAAGGCCATTAGTTCTCAAAGAGTGGTTCCTGGATCCAGCAGCATCAACATCACCCTGGAGCTTGTTGGAAATTCACATCCTCAGGCCTCACCCCAGATTTACTGAATCAGAAACTCTGAGGGTCGAGCCCAGCATCTGTGTTCTAACTGGTCCTCTGGACGATTCTGATGCAGGCTTAAGTTTTGAGAACCACTGATGGAGACCGTAAGTGCCGTCCTTCATGAGTTCACCGATTTACTCCTTAAAAAAAGAGGACCTGGGGCAGATTATTTAACCGCAGTGGGCCTGGCTTTCTTTATCAGGAAGTGTTTTTGTAAGGATTAAAAGAGCTAAGCATGTTCAACATATTAAAGTAAATGCTCAATGCATATTAGTGGTTCTTTCACACTTATGGTTACTAAAAACTTTTTATTAGATCTGAGGTCAGCTGAAAATCAAGAGAACTTACTAGAGCCCTGAGATTTTATTAGAACTCATCAAGGTACCTTACAGCAAGGTATGCCCTGGAGGAATTCAGATACCGGTCTAGAAATTGGGTGCTGAGGGTCGCAGACCCCATCAGGGTGACCCACGGGTCCTCCTCCAGCCAGGCTCTAGGATGTGTCTCCAGCCCTGACCGGACACCCCGGCCGCTCTTTCTTCCAAGGAAGTGCCCTTCTAGCCCTCTTCCCCCGCTTTGGCACCAGCACCCTTCCTGTCAGGCCTCTGGGGGGTTTCATTTTTTGGAGCAGGGTCCCACTTCCTCACCGACCTTGGACGTAAGCACGCATACTTTGTCGTCATGAATCACTATCAGGAAACTGGGCTCATAAAAATCACCCTAGGGATAGGGTGGTTGTAGGGAATTTTAAAAGCTATATATGTTTTAGCACGGTGAATTGAATATGTGCTACATGTTAGCTGCTGTCGTTATAATTTTTAAAGTTTGTAATTGTTATTCAAAAACATGGTGACTAAGTCTCAAGCTGGTTAAAGTCAAGAGAAGCGTAAAGTTCTCTTGGTCAGCTGAGGTTTCTCGATGCTGCTGCTTCTCCCTCGGGGATCTGGGCCTCCATCCTTGGCTGTGTTTCCTGAGGGCGGCTTTGCAAGGCTGTGTCCCCCACTCTGACCCAGGAGCACTTGGACCATGTCAGGCAGCACCTGAGGGCATGTCCCCCTTTGCCTGTGGAGGCAGCTTTCCTCCAGGGTGGCAGAGTGATGACTTCACTTGAGAGACAGGGGTGTTGATCTCCGGTTACCAGGAGGAGAGGCAGGGAACACATCCCTTGGTTATAGAGTGGAGGAGAGAAAGGAGGAAACTGGGGCCTCTCTACCACCTCTGACGACTTGACCCCTGCTCAGGGGCTGCGTCCCTCCCTGACTGCTCAGGCCATCTTCAGAGGAAACTTGATGCTAAGAGCTGAGTGTGTGTGTGTGTGTGTGTGTGTGTGTGTGTGTGTGTGTGTGTTGATGGTGGTGGGAGAGTCTGGGTTTTGACATCACATGGATGTGGGTGTGAAACCTTGGCTCTGAGCCTCTCTGTCATCTTGGGCAAATTTCTGAAGCTCTCTGAGCCTCATTGTTTTTATCTGTAAAATGCACATGGTCCTCGCTTGGCTCAGTGTCTGCATGAGTTGGAGAGGATGAAGGGCTCAGTAAGTGCTGGCCTCTGTTACGGGGGCGGGTAGCAGCTGTGTCTCACTGACGCATCTCCTTGACGACGTGTGGAAAGATGGTTTATGAAATGGCATTGACGATGATTCTCAGGAAACTCCAGCTAACACAGGTTCTTTTGGCCAACCACAAAGCCAGCTGGACTTGCACAAAGCATGGCCCCGTAGGCATGCGTTTGGAATGTAAGGACTCAGGGTGCCATAGCCACTTTCACTGGCTGAGTCTAATTCACCCAAAGCCGGTGGTCAGTTCCCCTCAGAGTAGCTAGTGATCAGTGTTTTAAGTACCTCCTAGGGGCCAGGAGCCATACTAACCACTTGAGGGTATCTCTTACTTAAGACTCATAGCTGTCTTATGAGTAGGCACTCTTATCATCCCCATTTCACAGACAAGAAAACTGAGGCTTGGAGAGGTTAAGTGACTTACCCAAGTTCACGTTGTTAAAGGTGTCAAGGGTCTGTGTGACTAAAGTACTTGTTCTGGCCCACTATGCTCCAGGATTCTTTTCTATGATTAGGTTGCTTGAAAAAAATTCATGTGACAGTTTCAATCAAATAGAATTTAAAATTTCCCAGTTAAAAGAAATAATAGGGACTTCCCTAGTGGTGCAGTGCTTAAGAATCTGCCTGCCAATGCAGGGGACACAGGTTCGAGCCCTGGTCCAGGAAGATCCCACATGCCATGGAGCAACTAAGCCCGTGTGCCACAACTACTGAGCCTGCACTCTAGGGCCTGCGAGCCACAACTACTGAGCCCATGTGCCACAACTACTGAAGCCCGTGCACCTAGAGCCTGTGTTCCACAACAAGAGAAGCCACCACAACGAGAAGCCCACGCACAGCAAAGAAGAGTAGCCCCCACTCGCCACAACTAGAGAAAGCCCGTGCGCAGCAATGAAGACCCAATGCAGCCAAAAAAATAAATAAATATATTAAAAAAAGAAATAATAAATTGTTTTCCACTAGGAAAACATAGAATAATAAAATGAGGAAAATAAAAATTACTCCTAATCACACAACCCAAAATAACCAGTATTTGTGGATATTTTACTTATTTTTGATATTGCATGACATATATGACATGACAATATAATTTAATTTAATATTGGATAAAAATATAATATGCTATAATAGATAATGAAGCACACAATTGAGATGTGCAAAATCTTTTCATGTAGGTTATACAGGAAAATTATTCCAAAGCAATTTTAAGGATTGATTAAAACTCCTCTGTTGGATAAATCAAATTTTATTTAACATTTTCTAATTTGGACATTTAGATTTTTTTCCAAATGTTGTCATAGTAAAATTCTTTATGATTATTATTCTTGTGTTGTAAATTTTGCCGCCATTTAAAAATACTCCTTAGATGAGATTCCTATAGATGAATTACTGGAAGTATTTTCAAGTATTCTCAGAAAGGCAATGTATATTCCTAAAGCAACATATAAGTATCTACTTATATTCTTACCTGCATTGAGTAATGTATCTTTATGAGTGCTCTAGTTGTTTCTTTGAATATAAGTATGCACATTTGTAATCTAAGCTTTTGAGTCATTTAAAATTCTTCCTTAAGAATCATCTCTCCATATTCGTTTGTCATTTTTCCATTGGCTCATTAGCATTTTTCTTAATAATTCATAAGAGAGCTTTCTATATAAATATACAATACCTTTGTCATTTGTGAAAAATACTTTTTCTGCTTTTTAAACTTTTATTTTTTATTTATTTATTTTTTTTGCAGTACGCGGACCTCTCACTGCTGTGGCCTCTCCTGTTGCGGAGCACAGGCTCCGGACGCGCAGGCTCAGCGGCCAGGGCTCACGGGCCCAGCCACTCTGTGGCACGTGGGATCTTCCCGGACCGGGGCACAAACCCGTGTCCCCTGCATCGGCAGGCGGACTCTCAACCACTGCGCCACCAGGGAAGCCCAACTTTTAATATTTTTTGATACCTAGATATTTTAGAATTTTGCTTAGATATTTTTCTTTGTAATTTCTTCCATTCCTTTTATGCTTACAAAATTCTTTCCCATCTTAGTATCAGATAAGTATTCACCTATTTTTTTTCTGGTATCTTCTTCATGGCTTACAATTGGATTTTGAATGAGAAGAGAGATGATGGGTATATGGCACATTCATTGCTGCTTCTGGCTCCTGGTGTCTGGCCAGACATTACTAATCTATCACAGCATCCTATCCTGCTCAGCCTGGATGCAGCCCTAGAATATTGCTCAGTGCCGCTGCACCTCTAGCCATAAGCAGCCCGTCAGAGTTGGACCATGAGATTATATACCTTTTCCCCATCTCTACTGAAGAACAAATTTTCTGATGTTGACAATGGTTGAATAGTTTTAAAATCCTAAGTATCCTATAAATCTTATATATTTGTGGAATAATGTATAGTCTTGTTCATAATAACACACAGTCTAATAATGTGCAATCTTAACATTTCTTGGTCAGGGTCACAAGCCATCTGCAGATTTCTGGCATCTTTCTGCTGGACAGCCTCTGCTAGGACAGAGCATCTTATTCCTATCACTCGTGCTGCCTTTCCAACTGGCCTCAATTCTGGATGTGTCAGTGTGGTCCTCAAGAGGGTGTTTGCTCCTTTCTGCTTTCTCTGATGTCTGAGGACTTGATCTCTCATCTTAGTGGACACCACTGGCCCCTGTTTTGGAGCTGGATACCATGACCTGCCCTCTCCTGGCTCTCTTGCCTCATTATCACTCATACCTTTTCAAGGCATTAGATAAGGGCCATATCTGAGTACACCTGAATGAAGCTTGGGATTGGATGAAAAGGCAGCAGGAGCTTCTGTATGTATGCCTGTTGTCTTCAATACTCGCTGTACTGTAGAGGAAAAAACAGAAAACCAGCAGAGGGGAAACTGGTGTTTGTTAATTCATAATAACAATGATTAAAACTAAATTGCCATTTATTGTATGCATGACATTGAGTTAAATACTGTACAAATATCATATATTTAATTATCACAATAACATTCTGAGGCCATTTTAAATATCCCTATTTATAGATGAGAAAACCAAGGCAGGTTAGAGATCTTCCAATTAGTAAGTGTGAAGATGGGATCTGTAGCCAGGTCAGTCTGACTCCTAAGCTATTAACCATTGCTGAAGGGCGTCAGGAAAATAATTAGATTATCCTAAATGAGCAAAGTTAGGGGATTATGTAGAGTTGCCTTTCATGGCCACAGTTAGGAATGTGTTAAAATATATCAGTGAGGTTAATGATATCATACCAGTGCAGAAAACACTATATGAAGTAGGGGCTCCCAATGAAACAATCTCTGCTGTGTAATTAGGTGGAAGAGGGACCATTCTGTTTTTGACACTTGCTTCCTGTAGATCAGTGGTGGGAACGAGTCTTTGGAAGACTGCTGATTGATTTTAGTATATTTTCCTCTTATTAAAAAATAACGAAATTATAGATTTTTATCCATTCCCTTAGAGATTAAGATAATAAATGAAAATTCTATGTGAGGGCTTCCCTGGTGGCGCAGTGGTTGAGGGTCCGCCTGCCAATGCAGGGGACACGGGTTCGTGCCCTGGTCCGGGAAGATCCCACATGCCCTGGAGTGGCTGGGCCCGTGAGCCACGGCCGCTGAGCCTGCACGTCCGGAGCCTGTGCTCCGCAACGGGAGAGGCCACAACAGTGAGGGGCCCGCATCCTGCAAAAAAAAAAAAAAAAAAAAAAAAAATTAAAATTCTATGTGAAAAAATAAAAATAGGTGTTTAAACTATATTTTAACCATATATAGGAATAAGTACAAGAACAGGAGGAGACATAGGGTAGGAAGGATTCTGTGATCCTTCCCACCTCTCACTTTTCTGTCCATCTACCCTTCAAAGAGGATTAACTCTTACACACACACACACACACACACACTATCGGACTTTGATAGCATAATGATGCCATCTTGTGGCCTTGTGCAATTTTGATACTTAAAGAATGTCACAGATATGCTGTTTTTGCAACTATTGGCATAAACTGTGTATAATCCCATTTCACACAGAAAGATTTACATTGATCCTATGCTAGAAGGGTCTCACTTCTAACCCTGGGTGGGTAGTGAAGGACATTGTTAAGAGCATCAGGGTGGGAGGAAGGAGGCTTCTATTCTGTGACCTTGCTTATAGTTCCAGAATTGAACTTTTGCCCATAGACACACCCTTAACTATTATGTATTTAGAAAAGTTGGGTATGTAATAAGTACTTGTTGAAAAGCTACATATACTCTGTACCAGTGGTTCATGATACACACACATACAGTTTCCAACCCTCTTGCTCTACCGCCTGAAACTGGCTGTTCTGGGTCTCACCACTGCTAGTATCTCTTCCTTTCATTTGGAAGGAAACTTTGGGAGAATCCGTCATGTGCTAGTAGGCAGGGTCTGCCTGACCTGCCAGTTGCCAAAATCCCAAATGTTCATTTGGGCGATGCTTCTGATTCTTCAGAATACTTTAGAGCATGATCCCACTGGATGACATATCTACCTATACACTTCATGAGCTGGAAATTATTATCCCGTTAAGCTCTTTTTCTGATTGTGTAAGTTGTGTCTGCATAATATAACGTTTGGAAACTCCATGCAAGTATAAAGAATATAAAATATTGGTGTACTTGTATCGCATGGAGCTAATATTAACATTTCATATTTCATGTGCATCAGTTTTCCTATGCATACATACATATATACATGTATGGATACACATATGTACATCCATGTGTGTATGTATACACACACACAGACATATATATACGTGATGCATGTTATTTTGTAATGAGATACTTTATAAATTGAGAAGTTAAACGACCTGTCTAGCCATACCTGATGTTCCTGGTTAGTCATCTGATTCTAGAAATTCTTTCTCTCCCATTGGCCCACCCTCTGTTACACATAAGCTGTCCACAAGGCTGGGTGGCCTTTCCCAACCTGGGGTCAAAACAGGTTTTGTGGAAGAGCCTGTGCTAGCCCGTGGCCTGAATCCCTGCTGGCAGGGACACTGTCCCTCCCTCATTATGGAGAAGTGAGGCTTCAAGAGCAAATGGTCCCAGCAGAGAGGGTCCAGGGATGGGCTGATTGCACAGACCACACACTGAGAGGATGTGGGGGCCACCAGCCAGAGGGCTTATGAGTCTAGGGGATCACAGCTCTGTGGAGGGAAAGGGGCACCGTTGGGAGTCAGGGGGCACTGAAAACTCATTCTGTCTGCCTCACAGTCTGTGGCAGATCCACCTCCAACCAGGAACCTGGAGGGAGCGTCCCACCCACCGCAGACGGCGCCCAGCGCGCAGGAGCCTGGCTCCCTCCCAGGCCTCCCTCATAGGGTCCTTTCTTAGGCGGTGCTTTGGCTCTGCTCCTCCCCTCTCCCTTTCTTCTCCTTTAGCCTGTGGAGTTTTCAGCTGAAATGTATTATTTCAGTAAACATCGCAAGTAGAATAACTTCCTCCAGCCTTAGGGAATCTGGGCGGCAGACAAAGAATGGGGCCTCCTTCTGGGAGAGGAGGGTGGTCTCAGGCTGCCCGGGGTTGGAGGTGGGGGGGGGGAGACAGGATGTCCAAGACTCATTGAACTGCCACCTGAGCATTTCATGGACATGCCAGGTCTCTGAGTCAAGTTTTGTTAAATTCATTTTTTTCTTTAGAAAATATGAGGAATTTCAGTCTCTGTGTTTTTGATCAATCTGCACATGTGTATCGAGTGCCTGCATTCTAGATGCTGGGGGTGGATTGTGAACAGGCAGTGTGTCCTCAAGGAGCCCACGGTCTCATAGGAAGACTGATAAGGAAAGAGATAAATAATACAAATAAACAAAAAACAAATGCAAACCAATAAAAACCAGAAATGGAATTAGCAACATAGAGCAGTAGAGGACACAGGGGATGCTAAGATGCTCTGCAGTGCTCGTAGGCTGAGAGTGGAATGATAGGAGACATCCACTCAAAATCCAGGACCAAGATGCACAAAGGCCTTGAGCACAGACAGCTTAGATTATTTTAGGGATTGAAAGAAGGCTTGTGTGACCAGAGAGATGATAAGGGGAATGAGCTTGGAGAGAGAGTCAGGAGCCCCCCTTGAATAAGCCCTGAGCTATCACTCATGTATCTATAATAATCGAAGGCCTTGGAAAGTTTGGAAAATGGAAATGCCCAAGAAACTGAGACCTCAGAACAGAATCCGTAAAGCTAACGTTTGAATAATTCTCTCTTCAAAGTAGAAGCTCACAGTCAGAAAACTGCTTTCTCTAGAGAGGCAGCTGCAGAGCTGTGAGATGCCTCTAAAGAGAAAGAAAAGAGGCACAAACCTGAATGACCTGCTCTTGGATCACTGAGAGTTTATTCAGAAATGCAGGGACACATACATGGATGTATCATCCCAGGCCAGACCTCCAGGCTGGACCTGACCTTGACCCAGACTTCCAAGATCAGGGCAGCCCTGATTCATGGTGCCCCAGCGGGTGAGGTGGAAACACCCCTTGAAGGGAGGGAGAGGAGAGAGGACTCTGTAGGAGCCTCTGTCCATGGGGTGATGAGCTGCCTCGATTAGAGCTGGAGCTTCCTCTGCAGCCACAGGGAGAAGACAGCAGCTGTCAGAGAGCCAAGTCAAGGAGGTGCTGCCTCGACAGGCAGATTTCTGGACCTGGCCTTCCAAAAGGGTGGATTCATGTGGCTTCAGAGAGTGAAGGCACTCCGTAAAGTGCAGAACACCAAAGAATTGGAAGGGAAAATTTTTAGGAAGGTACTAAAGACAGATTGATGATTTCTAGGTGGTCACCTGACCAGAGACTTGGAGCTCAGCCACTGCATTTCTTTAGGAGCCCATAGCTGCAGCCCTTCACCCAGGTCTCCTCAAATAAGCCTCCAATGTGAGAGAAATCAGTGTACTCACCAAGTAGAGGGGGCTTCAAGACAGCCCTCTGGACCTGCCCCTTTCGACCAAATTGCTGCCTCAATCCCCTTGTTTATAGACTTTCTAGTGACCACTGTACACTGAGTCTGTTTGACGGTTATTGCTTAGGCCTTGTAGTGGAAGGTGACCTAGAACAGGACACAGAAGACCTGGGTTCTTGGCCTGAACCTGGCGCTAATAAGCTGTGTGGTCTGGGGCAAGGGACTCAGCCTCTCTGGGCCTCCATTTTTTTTCTTCAGCTATAAATTAAAGAGCTAGGGATATATTTTCTAAGATAGCAGTGGTTGTTGAACTTGAACGTGCATCAGAATCCCCTGGAGGGCTTGTTGAAACAGATCTCTGGGTGTCCTCCTTGAGTTTCTGGTTTAGTAGGTCTTGAATGGAGCCCAGGAATGTGAATATCTAACAAGTTCCTAGGGGATGCTAGTGCTGCTGGTCCTGGGAGTCTACTTGGAGATGAAATGTTCCTGAGGTATCTTCAAGCTGAGTTATAGCTGTGATTGTAAACTCCACAAAGTGAGGGTTTTCTCGCTGACCCATCTGGCAAGGCCTTTCACAGCTACAGGTCCTGTGCCTATTTCCTTGGGGGTCTCTACATGGGGCCCAGCTCCTGATTCTGTCTTTTGATGGATGCAATCTACTTTCAGATGCTTCATCTCAGCCCTCTTTTCCTCCCTCCTCTGATTTGTCAAGTTTAGACATACAGAGCTTTAAATATTTCAGAGAGTTCTGAGCTCTCAGATAGCAACAGTTGGATATTTTAAAGGGAGAGAGTTCTGAGTAATGAAAAATCTCACTCTCTAGGGCTGGATGAGATGATAAGGCAAGGAAGGAAGGGCTGGCTCTTGTGCTAAATACCATCCTTTAAAGTTTGGCCTTATATTATCAGATAAAGAGAAACTATATCTAGAGAGCCAGGCAACCTGGGAGGATTCAGTGCGAGGAAATCAGGATTGGAATTTAAAGCAGAATGGTAAAGCTAGTGGGGCTTAAAGATCATCCAACTCAGAGGTTTTTAAAAACTAGTGTTTCTGCAGAACCACATGAAGGGCTGTTTCAGGGTTGTTGGATTGTCCACTTTTCAAAGACCACCAGCTTGCTGAGTAAGCACAGCTAGGTCGATTAGACATGCTGGGGTAAAGGAGAGCGCAGCGGTATCGCATAAGGGGCAGGGCATTGATGGGATCTGGGGGCCTGAGGTGGGTGATTTCAAGGCAGGTCTTGTAAGGGAGGAAGTGGTTGGGATTCAGAAGAGTTTATGACCTAATAGCTTGGTATTGGTGGGCTCAGCAAGGCGAGTGTCTTAAAATGGATTTTGATAAACAAGCTGTTAGTCATGATTCATAGCCTTACCCTCCAGGAAAAGAAACGTCCAGAACACACAGCTAGCGTAGTCCCCCCTGGGTCTCAGAATTGTTTAAGATAGGAACAGGAAAGTGTGTCTGTTTCCAGTGTTGTTTAGCATAAAGAAATAAAGGGGATTATGTGGGCTTCAGATCTTAGGACCCAGGGGAGTGGTTGCTGTATGAGTCCCTGCCCCTCCCCTGCCTTCTCAGTCAACTGGACCACCTGCACAGTTGTCCGTTTTCTACTTTGGTTCCCTACATCAGAGTTCAGTGAAAGAAAGGGCTTTATGTTTTGAAAGGGGTTCAGAAACCAGATCTACATAAAAATCTCCATTTAGAAAAGAGAACACAGAAGTCCAGAGGGGTGATACAGCGTGCCCACAGTCACACCGTTGGTTCATGGCACAGAAGAGGACCAGCCTCACCTTGTACCACGGCCCTGGGGCAGTCAGGACAGTGATGCTGGGCTCAGCCACAAGTCACTCGCCAGATCTCAGCAGTACCCACTAAAGGTGTCTCCCCATCATGTCACATCTGAAGGGATCAGGCAGCTTTCTCGAGTCTTCCATCTTTCCCACCAGGAACATGTGGTCTCCGAAGTGCTGTGGAGGTAGAAGCAAAGGGAGTTGGTTCACTGGCCCTGAACTCCAGCGCAGTTGAAAACACAGGTCACATCTGTGTGCAGGCCATTGGCCCCAACCTGACCGCAAGGGAGGCTGGGAGACCAGGAAACGCTCGGTGAACACTGACTACCTCTGCCTTGCCCAGGATTTGGGGGTGTACACATGCTTCACCTTCTGCTGTTTTTATCCCCTAATTTCTAGAGGAGAAACTTGATCAGCGAGGATGAGCCACTTGACCAATGCCACACAGGCTGGAACTGATGTGGCCAGCATGTGAGTCCAGATCTGACTGAAGATTAGGGCTCTTGTCTCTCTCCCATCCTGTTAGGGAAAGAGCCGTGGGAGATGAGATGCCCAAAGCCGGACTGCTGTGAGGGAGAAGAGATCCCCACTTTGGAGGCAGAGAGGCAGGACCAGGTAGACAGGAGGTTGAAGGAAGATGGATAAGATCTTAGAAAAATAGGATTAAAAACACAGATAAAATATTAGCAAGCAGAAAGTGATGGGATTATTTCTCTTCCTCTTACACAAAAGGAAGAATAAGAGAGTAGTTTATAGATCCTGTGAATACGGGGATCAATGGAGCCTATACACAAAACCTGTGATTACAGTGACAAATGACAGTACAAAGGGGAGCGGAGGCATCTGCCCACACTGAGAGGACAGGAAAGGAGCAGAGTAATTAGATGCCCCAGGTTTGCATTGGATCCTGTGACCTGTGCTCCCCCGTCACCTTGCCCCTCCTTGTTACTACTGTCCCTGGCTTCTCTGTGGCTACTGAGGCTGCATGCTGGGCACTTCCCCCTTGCACACAACCTGCCCTGCCTCGGGGAGGCCAGTTTGCTGCTCCAGTGTCATCAGACTTTGGTGGTCACTGCTGGGACAATTGTCCTGACTTGGTGATCCCTCGGTTGCCTGCCTTGACTCACCTGCTTCCAGAATTATTCCTGATGAATTCTTGTTAATAGAGTAGCTGTCCCCTCTGTACTCTTTTCATCCTTCCTGCTAACGGCAGTCCTCAACTCTGCATAGCTAAAATCCACTGAAAAGAGTCAAGCTTATTTTGATATTTGGTCTAAGAAAAAATTAGGAAGATCCAGCCTTCTTAGGAGAGGCAGTGAGGCTGCTTGGGTTCACATCCCAGCTCTACCCCAGCGAACTCTGAGACTTTATGCTGATTGCTTACTCTCTCTGGGCCTCACTCATTCTTCATCTGGAAGATGGAGATAGTAGTAGTTTCTACATCATAGTGTGTTTCTAAACCTTAAAACTTGTTAATATCTCTAAAACATTAGGAAAAATATATCTAAAACTTAGAACAGTGGTAAGAATAATATAACTGTTTACCATCATCATTATTGCTCCTAAACACACAAGTGTTCCTAAACACGGGGTCAGTAGTGATAATGGTTCTATTATTGCACATTGTAAAAATCTGTGTCACCGCTTTGCTTTATTCTCATAGCAGATAATTACTGGTGGACCATATTGCCATTTTGGTTATAATGGCATTTCATTAGGTTCAAATATAAAAAGGTGTCTTCTGAGTTTGATGGGAGTGTGGTTGCTGTGTCAGTCGTACTGCAGTTTTATATTCTTGCCATGGGAAATATTGTGACCAAAGAATTGCTTTTATCTCAAGTCACAAGGGAAAGTTTTATTGAAGTCAGGATAAGGGGGAAATCTTATTGCCATCAAAATGAAAGGAAAAGTCTTCACACACTCTATAAAGAAATCTCAGCGTCAGATCCCTGTGAGCAGAGACCATAGCATCTGGGATGAGCTCTTTGGAGGCTCAGAGGACCATTGAGAGAAGGGCAGTCTCATTTAGTAAGATGGGAGGCTGATCTGCTGGTTTTCGCTCTCAGCACAGACTTCTGCTTGAAAACAAACAAGGGAAGATGCAGGTGGTAAAGCGGGGGAAGCTGTGGAATAGACCCAGGAAAGCTGAAATCAATCCAACGCAGGATGCAGAATTAAAATATTTACTCTGGTATTGACAGAAATGCCTGCATTGAACGTTCTCTCTGCTCTCTCAGCAATATCATCTATCTTACCACTTCTCTGTCACTACCAATCTTGAAGCCTTTAAAATACCAATGCTTAGCATCTTCTGGGTAGAAATCCAGATTTAGGGAAAAGGAACCCTTCCATATTGGGAGACCATGGAGCCCTTTGCTCCAGCCACCTTGGAGCTATAGAGAAGCAAAAAAGCAAGGATCCCTCTCCTGATTTATCCTGCGTCCTGATCTGATTGCCCTATTCCAATGGATTGACTGGACATGGAATTTTTAAGCTTTTTTTATTCATTCAACTTAAAAAAAAAACCTAACAGAATAGATTGCTTTTGCCTTTTTGGTACTTCATATAAATGGAATAATTCGGTAAGTATTCTTTGTACCTGGCTTTTCCCCTGGACATTGCATTGGTGAGATTCATCCATAATGTTGTGTGTGGCTGGAGATCATTCTTCACTGTAGAGAATTCCATCATGTGAATACTATTGATGGACATTTCGCAGTTTCCATTTGGGCTTTTTGACTAGTGTTGCTATAAATGTTTTAGTACATGTCCTTTGGTGAATGCACGTGCACATTTTGGGGGGCTATATGTGTGTGCATTGGGGACACACACACATATACACATACTCCCTTCACACCTAGGAGTGGAATTGCTGGGTCGTACAATACGCATATGTTCAGCTTCAGTTGATACTGGCAGTTTTATAAAATGGTTGTGTCAGTTTAGAGTATGGGGGTTCCATTTGCTTTCCATTCAACTTTTGTCTCTCTAGATCCTAGGGCCAGGATGACAGGCTGCACATGGAATAAGCACATATAACATGCAACATACAATCCTACTTCCAATAGGCAACTTCACATTCTTTTTTTTTTTTTTTTTTTTTTTTTTTTGTGGTACACAGGCCTCTCACTGCTGTGGCCTCTCCCATTGCGGAGCACAGGCTCCGGATGCGCAGGCTCAGGGGCCATGACTCACGGGCCCAGCCTCTCCGCAGCATGTGGGATCCTCCCGGACCAGGGGCACAAACCCGTGTCCCCTGCACCGGCAGGCGGACTCCCAACCACTGCACTGCCAGGGAAGCCCTCACATTCTTTTTAAAGTGGAAGCTAATATCGTGGCCGCTCACCTCAGCTGCTCTCTGTCTGACTGATGAGATTTATCCGTGGAGCCGTCAAGTACATAGTGATATAAACACTGATCAGATCTTCAGTTTTGGTTTTTTCTTGACCGTTGAGCGTCTGTTCTTGATGGTTGCCATCAAAGGACAGTCTTCATAACCTATTTATAACAAGAAGGGTGGAAGGACTTGGAAAGCCTATTCCTGAATCTGGAAAAAACACATACTGGAGTTGGGAAATGAAGCCACTTTTTGGAGTTGACAATTGTTCTTTTTTGAGGGGAAGGAAAGCTATTAAGAGCCTATTTAAGAAATGATATGTTGATGCCAAAAATCTCTTTCATTCTCACCAAGGAATTCATTTTAATCCCACTGTCCAATTGGATGAGTTGTTCACAATTTTAGAAGTCTCTGGTTAGGTTCCACTGTGGGTGTTTGTTTGTATGTTTTTACAGGCAGCATATTTTCTTGTGGAATGTTTGGCAAACATTTGCAATAGTTTGGATTTGAAGTTGTAGATCCAAACATCTGCAATAGTTTGGATTTGAAGTTATAGATGGGTAAGGTCACCATACAAGTCAACCAGCAAGTAATATTTAAACTGGATATAAGTGTTTTGACTACCCCCTTCTTCTTCCCACTCTCTCTGAGTATTTAAATTGTATCTTTCAATAATTAACAATGTCGTTATTGGATTTTGGGCAAAAGACTTTTTTTTTTTTAATATAGCATTAATCTATCATAGTAACTTCTCTTCTTTTAAGGAAACTAGTACAATTTCTGCTTTCCATGCTGCCTTTTACTCATAAATTAACTTAAATTCCAGCAAGAAAAGATGACAAAAGCCAGTGGCTAGGAGTTGTCCTGCAGGTAATATATTCAGCTTGAAGGTATTTCAAATGCCACTTTGCATGATTAAGATTCTTAGAAATTGACAGTGCTGTGAAACCACTGGACTTAATAGATACTCATTGGACAACCTAGCCATCTGACCATCTTATGACTCCCTGGTCAGAAGAGCAAGTTAATCATGTATGCCACTATTTTGTAGCTAAATTTCTAGAAATGAAATTGCTAGGTCAAAGAGTAAGTACACTTAAGAAATTTTACAAATATTGCCAGATTGTGGTCCAGAAAGGTTGCATCACCTTTCACTCAATCCACAGTCTACCAGAGTATCTCTTTCTCTCATCACCTCTTTTAAAACCTGTCATAAAAATAAATTGCTCTTGGCTTCTTTTTAGAAGCCCTCCTCTCACAGCTTCACTTTGCATTTCCTTGGCATCTACCTTTTCCTTCTCTATGGCTCATACTTTGCACAGTTTTACAGCTTACTTACTTATCTACTTTATCCATCCACCCCTTCCTACCTAAGAGTTAAATTAAAACCCAAGTGGATGGGAAGAACTGTTAAGTTCTCATTAGTGGAGTTGGCTTATGTACAATTTTAATTTCACAATAACTTATGAAATAGACAAATTGGGCAAGTTAAGGAACACCTGTATAATGATAAAGATACCAAGATTAGGACTGTTAAATTATTTACAGTGATCAAGGTCTTTTATTTGGCACAGGATGGTTGCGGGGGGAGAATATTTATGAGAGACAGTGCAGTGGTTAAGAGCTAAATTGCCAGTGTTTAAATCCTTACTCTGCCACTTACTATCTGTGTGACATCTAGTCAGGAACCTATGTCTTCTGTAAAATGGGGATAATAGTTGTACTTGCCTCACAGATTTACTGTGTAGATTAAATGACTTAATATACGCAAAGCACTTCTAAAAGGATCTGGCACAGGGCCATTAGTATTAGTTTAGGGCTATTATTATTAGTTCATTGCTTCCTTTTCTTCAGTGCACTTAACTATTCCATTGACAAGAAGATGAAAATTCTGCTCTGAGTTCCCTTCATAAGACTAGCTGAAATTAGGATGCATGGAAAGGCAGTTTATCTGAAATAACGGAGCTTTTCTGCCTGAAACAATAGGCAGGATGGTGCTAAAAGAAAGTGTCAAAGAAGAGATACATGGCTTCCCTGGTGGCGCAGTGGTTGAGAGTCCGCCAGCCGATGCAGGGGACGCGGGTTCGTGCCTCGATCTGCGAGGATCCCACATGGCGCGGAGCGGCTGGGCCCGTGAGCCATGGCTGCTGAGCCTGCGCGTCCGGAACCTGTGCTCCATAGCGGGAGAGGCCGCAGCGCTGAGAGGCCTGCGTACTGCAAAAAACAAACAGACAAACCAAAACAAAAAACAAAAAAAGAAGAGATACAAATTTTGTCTTATCTATTTAAAAATATTGCCTGCACGAGCCTCAGTTTTGTTTGTTTGTTTGTTTTTTAATATTTACTTATTTATTTATTTTTGCTGTGTTGGGTCTTCGTTTCTGTGCGAGGGCTTTCTCTAGTTGCGGCAAGCGGGGGCCACTCTTCATCGCGGTGCACGGCCCTCTCACTGTCGTGGCCTCTCTGGTTGCAGAGCACAGGCTCCAGATGCGCAGGCTCAGTAGTTGTGGCTCACGGGCCTAGTTACTCCGTGGCATATGGGATCCTCCCAGACCAGGGCTCGAACCCGTGTCCCCTGCATTGGCAGGCAGATTCTCAACCACTGCGCCACCAGGGAAGCCCGAGCCTCAGTTTTTTAACTATTTGATGGACACAGTGGCTACCATAAAATGGGTACCTCTTTCTTCCTCCTCATGGCTCATCTGGCAAGGCTTCAGCAAGGAAACATAAGCCATGCTAATCCCCATGATGCCAGGACATAGGACAACCTTCCTTTGCAGCCTTTCCTGGCCCACAGCACCTCTCTTGTGTGGTGTGCACAAAAAAAAGCCAAAAAATATAGAATTCTTTCTTAATCAATCTCTACTTACACCTGACTTGCCAGCCTCTAAATCCATAGTTTCTTTATCTCTGTGGTGGGACCAAAACTGTATGCATGTTCTTAGATTTTTCCCTCCCCAAACCAATAAATTAAGGATTCTGTTTTGGCAAGCTCACTGACTCTCCCCTTATCTTTCGAGTAGGGTTTAGTCCTACTAGACCAGTTCTTTGGGGGCTTTTGTAATGTGGAATCAGGAGGAAAGTGAAAATGGAGAAGAATCTGAAACCCTTGGACTTGGGCTTAGGCTAGGGGAGGAGATTTCCAGGGCAATTTTGGAGGGATGCTATGAGCTGAGACATTGGTCCTTGTCGTGATGATTCATCATTACAAGTAAATTGCTTGAGTTATTATAAATTTATTTCGTGAGTGGCTGAACTGTGATCCTCTGTTCTTATCAAAATATAATTTTCAATGAATAAAAAAGCACATTCTGATAAAGATTATGGTGACCATGTGCAAGGTTTTAACTACTGCAGTCATGAGGGAACCAGCAGGATGACGAAGCTGATTCACAGGAGGACATGAGAAACTAACATGTATACAGCCAGTGAAGGAAGAACGAAAAAGAACATGCAGTAAAGAAACTGCAATAAGACTGCTAAGTTTGATGCACAACTGGTTCATTTCCTACAGGGCAATAAAACCATAACCTTTGTGGTTATCTTGTCTATTGGACAAAAAGCATTTGTAGTTTATAAGTTTTCTACAAATTAACATCTGTTTTTACCTAGTTGTAAAATGCCTGGCCTCTTATCAATGGTAAATAGTAAGTCAAGCAAAGCTACCCCCAAGCCTGGAGTCCGATGAAACTTGGGTGGGCTTGTTAGACAACTCCCTCAGTTATCTTTTTGCTTTTCTTCCAAGTTTTGGGGAATTTTTCCCAATAGTCCTTTGTGTGGTCATAAACAGTCTTCTAAGATTCATTTTATTGCCAGAAAGGCTGGTCTCGCTGTGTTTTGTGTTCTTTGCCTGCTTCCTTTTCAGAGGAGCAGCATGATTAACACATACCACCATTCTTGCTGTGCAGCCAGCAAATCTATAACCATGAGAAGCCAAGTGATACAGAAGCCAGAGAATTAGCTTTGTCCTGGAAACTTTGTAAAGAATCTAGGATTGCATCTCCGTAACCTCTATTATTACAAAGATTATCTCCCCAAATGTCTTGTCTGTTTTAATCATTCTTATATGCTTATTTATTCCTGAAGGTAGAGAAACAAAATTGAGAAGTTCATTTCCATCTGGATTTCACCCACAGTGCCTACAACTGCATGTGAATTCTTCCTTTCCCGAGGTACCCCATATTGCTAAAGTTCCTTGGCTACCAGGAAGTGATCCTCCTTACTGCCTGTAAGGCTAGACCCCTGTAAGCACATACCAATTTCCCAGCATGGCTTTGTTGACATTCGGTCCACATACGACACTCAACTTTTGTTGCTTGTCATGCCAGGTGACATGAGGTTTAACACAGGTACGACACTCTAAGTATGGCCAAAGTTTACTAATCAATTTGTTCAATTATATCTCTGTTTTAAAAAAAAGCACAGGGCTTCCCTGGTGGTGCGGTGGTTGAGAGTCCGCCTGCCGATGCAGGGGAAGATCCCACATGCCGCAGAGCGGCTGGGCCCGTGAGCCATGGCCGCTGAGCCTGCGTGTCCGGAGCCTGTGCTCTGCAATGGGAGAGGCCACAACAGTGAAAGGCCCACGTACCGCAAAAAAAAAAAAAAAAGGACAGATTTTTAATAATCTGTGTAAATAACATATCTTGCCATGAGAGGGTAATATAGCATTGGTGCCAAGATTAAGAAGTGGCTTGTTGGCATTTTTGCCATGTAGTAAGTGCCAAAAATGATTTGGCTCTTAAAAATACTTCGGCAATAATATTTTCTTTGAATTTAGGGTCTTAACTTGAAAAAGGTAACATCAAAAACAACTATCAAAGGAGAGCAGATACTTTATTCAAACAGAAGCCTAGGTACCAAAAAACAGTGAATGGCTTTGCTTTGCTACCTACTAACCAGAACAATAATCCAATATTTAATGATAAATATGTCAAAAATAACATAATTGTAAGGAACTTTAGTTGTTTCAGCGCCCTTTTCTTTGTTTCTTCAAAATCAAGGCCATACAAAATCAGCACAAAGCACAAAAATATTCTGGGGAGAAGCAAAATCTCTATTATCTGAACAAATTACTCAAAAGATAAAGAATAAATTTAATTACCTCTTGTTAAGAACACACAGAATATTCCAAGAGTAATTTATCATTTTATTTTATTTTTATTATTATTTTAATTTTTGACCGCACGGCACAGCTTGTAGGATCTTAGTTCCCCCACCAGGGATTGAACTTGGGCCATGGCAGTGAAAGTGCCGAGTCCTAACCACTGGACCTCCAGGGAGCTCAAGAGTAAGTTATCATTTTAGTGGAAAGAATACCACATTCTATTTTGCATTAATATAGTATCTAACAGTAAAGAATTTATGAGCGTTTTTAAAATGAAAATCGAACCAGGCTTTGTCAACATTTTAAACAAATTTCTTTTTTTCAGTCTTAAATTTGCAGGTTTTATAACTAAGGCAAAATTTCCTTTTCTTTGAATCCTCTGCATCTTGCTCCCATGCAGGTTTTGGCTTTCGCCATCTTTTTTCACATTCTAGCACAACCAGATATTTTACTATAAGATAGAATTGCTTTTCTTTTTCATTAGTAAACCAAAACACAGCCTGCTATCTTACATACATACATACCTATTTATTAGGCACTGTTGTTCTCTGTGTAGTCTCAATCGCTCATCTTATTTACAGCTTTTAACTAAAGTAACTCATTTTTTTTCATACTGAAAACTGGGAGGTAATATTTAAGAACCAACCATCTGTTATACAGAAGCATCCTAACAGACTAGCAAAGTCGATGAACACAAGCAACACAACGTAGTACAGCCATACACATCTGTTTAACACATACACGAGCTAGGAGCTTACAGCTTCAGTTCTACCGCTTGGTGAAATGCAGATACAGACACAGATACATAATCAAACCAACCAACCAACCAACCAACAAACTCCTGTCTGGAGTTTTAAAAAAAAAAAGAAACCCTGCATGCAAGATAAGCAGACCCTGAGAATGGATAATTACTCTACATTTTTTAAGAGAGGCTTTCCCCATAGCATATACATAGCTGTGGGCCGTTATTTAATCAGACATTCAGATACAAACAAGTGATAGCAGAACCAAAGTCCACACCCAGGCTTCTAGTCTCTACCTGGCAGACAGGTGTCCAAAGTTGCCTATGATCTCACCTTGGAAAGGAGATTGTTGTCAAACTAGATCTTTGAGACTCTCACTCTGAATGATAATAAGCAGAATCACTAGACCTTAACATTTTTTTCAGATCTCAGAAATAGTTTTGCTTCTATTAACCAGTGGGTTTTTGTCAAAGGAACAGTGAAAGTCAAATAACTAATCACATTTCCCTTTTCTCGGTAATGACTAGAACTGAAGCCAAGTTTGTGGACCAAATAAAGCAAGGAAAGACAGAAGATAAGAACTGTTTTTTAAATTAGTCTCATCGTTTTTCACTCATTTTATCTTCTTCCTCTTATTTTGTTTTCTTTCTTGCTGTCTTCTAATTTAAGTTATCTGGTCATAGTGTCTATATTTGGGAAGCACATGAATAACTCCATTGTGAAATAAACAGGGTATATATATATCAATCAAATTCCCATACTGGATTCATTTCCAAATTTCTGTTTGTGATGCCCCTGCAGTTTTGAGGATTGAAAATGCTTTAGAATGAACAAGAAAAAGTTGTTGTAGCTTTAAATCTGTATTTTCCAAAAGCTCTTGTGAGAACAGGTAATGACATTATTTTGTATGTTGGGGGTTTTTGTTTTTTGTGTTCTGTTTTTGCTTCCCTAGAACTTGACTTCCTCAGCAATGAGTTAATAGAACTCACTGCTGCTGTTGACTGGACACATCTATATACAATAAATCTTGATAAAACAGTATGCACTGAGGAGTCGTATGTATAGCTCCCTGATTGGCCCTTTTGATAATACTGACTGTTACCTTTGTTGCATTTCACACTATGAATCAAACTCTAAGAACTGGGTGGAAAGCATCTCCTTAGTTTCAGAAACATCAATTCAGAGTCCTAAGGCCCCAGATTATGGCCCTTCCACAATTACATATCTCGTGTGGAATTTGGGGTATTTGACTAGTATTTGTTTAAAATCAAGATGTGAATCCCTACCAAGTCCCAAATTTATTTTAAAATGAGGCCAAACTACACGAATGTAGCTAGATCCCCATGTTCTGTGATGACCTGAACTGCTCTTGGGTCCAGGCCATGATCCAGCCAGTGGTCCACAGGCACCTTCGTGATCTTAAGGGCCAGATGTTGTGTTGAATGCACCAAGGTTCTAGGGTCCAGCGAGCAGACACTATATTAGCTTATCTCATCTGGATTCATCTCTTAGTCCAAGAGGGACTCAGTAGGCTCAAGAGGAGTGAGGTTTGAGTTGAGAGGCCAAGCTAGTTCATCATATAAATCATCATAGCTTCTCACCTAACTTAGTGGTATTGGCCTTGGCTTTGTCTCTTTAACCATGTCAAGCCTCATCGATTCTTTTCCCTGCCTCTGAAACCCCTAAAACCTATGGTATCCTCTTCACTCATACTTGCCTGAATCCATGCAGCTTAGTGCTGTAAACTCATCCCACGCCTGCAAGAGGCAGTTCTACAGCAAAGCTGAGGGTTTTGTGACTTGCTTTTCACAACCTGCTTTCTCTCCTCTATGTTGTTCTTTTCCATCCCCAAACTTTTATCCTCATCTATATTTGAGGACACCTCTGAAGAGCATTTGAAAACCTTTTAGCTCTCTGGCGCAGTGTGTGCATTTGGGGAATATGTTAAAAATTGCTCTCATCGTCCAAAGCCCAATTTGCTATTAATTGAGTCTTTTTAGTTTCCCAGCCAGTTTTTATTTATTGGATCAATTATTAATAGTAATAGATAACATTTATTAAATTTTTAGTGTGCCAGATACTATTATAGGTATTTTATGCATCAACTTATTAATGCTTGTAATAATTCTGTAAGTTAAATTCCAGTGTCTTCCCAATTTACAGATGAGGAAACTGAGGCAGAGAGAATTCAAATAAATCATCCAGAGTCACGCAGGAGTTACTAAGAAGCAGTGCTGATTTGGCTTTGAAGCTCTGCATGTAAAGACCATTCTATGGTCAGAACTAAGATTAAGATACTGTTCTGTGTTCTGCACATGACCTCAAGGTCACTCCATCTCTCCAGGGTTTATTGTGTTCTCAGTGTTTAAGTAGTATTTGTACCTCTGAGTTTGAGAAGATAATACATACTGCAATTCTAACCTTGCAGACATTTTCAAAGAGGAAACTAGAAGAGCAGTGAGGAAGGCAAATGATGATGTTTACTTACTGGCATTAATTTTACATGTTGCTTCTATGGGAGGGTGTTGCTTGTGTATCTGTTGACATAATTTCATTCTTTCAGAGACTGATGTTAGGGAGTGGTGCTTGGAGCGTGTAGTATAGTTGGAAGGGCACCAAAGTCTGTTTGTGTAGCACAGACCCCAAGTCTGTGCCAGCTAAGCTCAGTAAGGACTTGACTTTAGAATTTCCTCAACAACTTGCATCCAAAGTATGTCATATGTGTTTCAAAATAATCATTGAAAAGGAAGCACAGACAGTAAGTCAGCTGTAAAAATTGTATGATATCTAACAACGGGGCCAGGTTACCAATGGTTGTCACCCCTGTGAGGAATCCATAGCAAAGTGCCTTGGAAAGTTCCATGTTAACTTGAATGGAGAGGCCGCGGTGGGTCTGGAAGGGCAAAGAAGTTTCAGGGTGCTAGTAATAATTTGAGTAGGGTGAGTCAGTTACTCACCGGGCTCTGATTTGGGTGTGAAGGACATTGTCCGGCTGGGTCCTAAGCGGAGGAGAAAGCTGGCTTAGGGGGCAGAACATGGCATTTGAAAATGATGGGGGTGAAAGTTTTTATTGGAGAAGAGGCAGAAATGATCACATCATCTCTAAAGGTGCTTCCTTGGTTGCCATCGCTCAAGGCCATGTATCATCTGGCCCTGCCCTCTGTTCAGGGTAATCTCTTATGCCACTTGCCCCACATTCACTATGTCCCAGCTCATCCTTTCTGATAGTTTCTAGTTTGTCATAGGAGTTCACACTTGATCCTTCCTGTGTCTGGAATTTTCTCCCTCTATGTCTACACATGGGCTTCTCATCATCTAAGTCTCAGATTAAATGTCACTCCCTCGAAGTATTTTTTCCTGATCATCCAGTCTAAAAAACGTTCCTCACCTATGCTGCTGTTTTTCCCATCAGCCTGCTTGTCGTGTCTTTCCTGGTGCATATTACAACCTCTAATCGGTTTGATTGTCTCACTTATTTATAGTGACTCTTCACCATCAGATTCTAAGCTCCATGAGGCCAGAGACCATGTCAGTATTGCTCACTGCTGTCTCCTCAGCTTCTAGTACAGTGATGAGCTCAGAATAGGTGCTTAATGAATGTTTGTTTCAAAGGCAGGCAGGGGGAGGAAGAAAAAAGAGGCATGGTGAGCCTTGGGAATGGTTTGTGATGGGATCCGACCTATAGCTTCATCTTCTTGATTCCATACTCCAGTGGCAGTACCTGGATTCAGAATCATTTCTACATGCAGATTCTCTGGCTCTCTTTATGATGATGGTTGGCATGTAGACTTGAGTGAAGAAGCAGAAAATTGATCTGATTGGTGATTTGACAGGCTGTGTGAGACTTCCAGAGTTGTTTTTTTTTTAATGTAAATCTTTAAGAATAAGTCTGAAGTAATATCAGTTACTAATTCCTAATATGTATATAGAACTTGTCATAGAATGGTCATACCTAGAATATCCTTGGATTACCATAGTAACCCTGGGAATTTTAATCCCATTTCAGAGCTGAGGAACTAACCTTGGAGAGTTTAAGAGACTATCCCATTGTCAGATGGGATCAGAATACAAGACCGTTGGTGTGTATGGATTGCTCTTTTTATTACATTTTTTCAGACAATATGTGTTTTGTTTATGTGTATATGTTATTTTCACGGTAGATTGCACTTATGCAATTTTGATCTTTTTCTGTATCCATAACTTTGGCTGTGTCCCTGAAGTCCCTCTCACTTTCTCCTCTGAGTATGCCTTTGTGTATAGTTCTGACTTTTACAACTATAGAGACGTTTCACATTTTCAAAAAAAAAGAGAAAGAAAGAAAGAACTAAAATCAACTGGGATGTGGGAGGAATCAATATGGAATGCAAGCAGTAGCAAATAAACCTAACTATATTATAAATGCATGATATAACCACAGTAGAATGGGTGGGGAAGAAAAGAACTAACGTAACACAGAAAAACAGTGTTTTGACTGCATTGTAAGGCTAAAGACCACAACAAAACACACAAATACAGTACTCTAGTTAGTAGATTTGTTTTTCACATTTCACAGGGTATGGGTTAGCAAATCTGAAACTGTGTTACATGTACTAGAGAACTGAGCAGATAAGTAAATACATTGTGGATAATAAGAATTAGGTTTCTCAGTGGTGGAGAAAGAAGTTATAAACAAAAAAAAGAGGAAAGCTAAAATAAACCCTATGATGTTGGATACCCAGAGGTATGAGTAAGAACTCATGGTTTTTAAGAGGTGGATGGATGGATGGAATGATAGATAGGCAGACAAATAGATATAGACATTGATATAGATGTGTGCATACATATATTTCCCAGCTCTCTCTGATGAGAAGGCCTAGAAGCAGGGACACCCCAGTAGCAACAAGCACATCTAGCACCCAGATCTTGATCTCTAATACCATTCTCCAATAAAAGAACCTGGGTTTGTTGGTAAAGTGGTTGATTCCATGTCTAGGGCAGGGAAAATACAAGATGAACCTGGACCATCTTATGGTACCAAAAAATAAGGAAGTACTTGAAAATGTTGGACATATTGAAAGTACATAGAGCCAACTTGAAAAAATTCCCAATGGCCAAAGCTGGGACAATTTAAGCAATAAAATAAATGATGATAGTATTGGATTATGGCCCACAGAATAAATATAAGTCCAAACTGTTGTAAATAAATAATTGAAAAAAGTAGTGGTGAAGGGGCAAGGTTTTCCTTACAGTAAAATTCCAATACATGTAGCTGGAATGATGGAAATAGAAAATCACCATTTGCAGAGCAATAATTGTTTCAGGCAGGAATCACCAGTGTTTGCTAGTATTAGTGGGTGAAAGTCTGATGAGAAACAAGACATTTGTATAATTTCAAAGTAGCTCCCTATGAAATACTTACTGATTACTAAGGGACAAACGGTGACTTTACAGTAGAGAAATCTGGCAGATACCATCATAGTCAAGTGATGAAAGTTAGCATCATCAATACTGAGTCATCTACCTCTTGATATCATGTACTGAAAAGGGTATAGCATCACATCTGTGGTATTTTTGCCCCAAATGCATGATCTAATTTAAACCTGAAGAAACCAGACACACCCAAATTGAGGGTTATTATTATACAAAATAACTGGCCAGGCCTGTTCTAAAGTGTCATGGTCATAAAAGACAAAACCTGAAGAACTGAGCCAGATTTAAGGACACTAAGGAAGCGTGACAACTAAATGCAATGTGGGATTCTGTATCAGAGCCTACAATAGACACAGAACGTTAATTGGACCTTGGCAAAATTTGATGAGGTCTGTAGAGTAACAGCATTGTATGTCAATATTAATTTCCTGGCTTTGACCATTGTATTGTGGTCAGGTAAGATGCTAACATATCGGGGTGAAGGGTATATGGTAACTCTTTGAACTATTTTTGCAAATGATTTATAAATCTGAAGTTATTTCTAAGTGAAAAGTTTAAAATACAAAAAGCAGGTGTAGTTGTGGCCCCCAAATGTGGTCCCTGCCTTTAAAACACTTACAGTCTAGTGGTGAAGACTGATGCTAAAGTAAAAACACTTAAATAAGTGTAAAATTACAAGTGTGATAAGTGCTCCAAAAGGTAGGATAGTGGGAGGAGAGCACATTTGTAGGGAATTTATTCTAGTTAGGGAGGAAGAGACATTTGAGTTGAGATCTGAAGGAAAACTGGGAGTCACTGAGATGAAGGAGGAAGGAGAGAGCAATCCTGGCAGAACAAACACCCTATAGAAAGGCCCTATGGTGGGAAAGAGCAGGACACATTCAAGAAATCGAGATAAGGCTAGTGAGGATGGAGTTCAGAAAGTAAGGAGCAGAAGAGGAAATAGGCTGGAGAATTAGATAGGCAGGAGAAAAGACAGACCGGGCTGGCTTCAACAGGAGGATATGGGATTCAGCGAAGGAGAGGTTACCATTTATTTGACATTTATTATATACCGGGTTCTGTGCTAGACCCAGCCCTGACATGGATGCTCTTTTTAGCCTTCTTTTGCAGACGGCAAACTTACGTCACTTGCCAACATCATTGAGAAACTGCAGATTTCAGCTCACTGGTTCTACTGAACCAATACCACCAAGTTCTCCAGATCTCAAGAGTACCATGAGAAGGTCCTAGGGAAACTGCGATTTCAAAAGAAATGCATAGTTAGTTCATAAAGAAAACAGCTCTCACCTAGGAGAGTTGGTGGCGACTGAGGTAAAAAAATAGAATCAGTGCTAGTTGCCACTCACCTGCACTTTGATCACTGCTTTTGTCTCGGGTAAGTCGGCTCACTTCAAGCCCATGGTACAGTAGACTCTTCTTTATCCAGAACTATTCGCTGATGCAGGGTTCAGGGAAATTGTACCTGCTGTTTGACTTACACTCTGTGTCACCACACTCCTCAATGTTTAAAAACACAGAAGGTGATAGAAAGTATTCAACAGGAGAAAGATGGGCATAAGGCTTTCTTTGATGATTGAGAAGGCATGTGTAGAGCCTCACAGGCTCATGATCACCATCGGTGCCATGTAACACTGTAGCAGAAGAAAGAATATCCTGTAGGGAAGCTGGGCTGATTCTAGAACAAATGCTGGAAGTTGCTTTATATAAATTATTGATATCAATGCCTTTATCATGTGGCCAATTCTCTTTCTCCTGTTAAAAAAAGGGGGGTCTAAGGGGAGAATGATGCCCCGGTTATGTATCAGATTGAACTTTGTGCTTGTTAGTGTTCCGTGAACAGTCATTAAGTGTCATGTTAGTAACACTTCTATGGGATTCGTTATGGGAGACTTTAATCTGTCTGTTTTTAGCCATCTTGAACACCCAGAAAATCCATTTAGTCTAGTGCATGCACTGCAAAATCCTTTAAAGGTTGCTGTTGCTGGTTGTCACTGTCCTTCAGGTTGACATTAATAGGAAACGTGAAAGAGGAAAATGACGGGATGTTTTGGGTTTTGTGGCTCTGGGGGATTTTCCATCTTCATCTACAACAACTTAAGGCCATTTAAGACTATGGGCAAGGTGTTGTGCTGATGGTTGTGTGGTTCTTCAATTTTATCTCCACAAGGTAGGTCTCCAGCTGGCAATGGAACCAGCGACTAGAGTCTCTGTCCTGATTGTCAGTTCTGAATGTGGTTTTTTGGAAGGTCAAGGCCATGGGTTATCTACCGCCTTGTATGACAATCTGAGAACCTCAGAACTTTTTAATTTTGTATACTTTTCTTCTATATTTTGAACACATAAAATCTGAGGAGAGCTTCTCAGTAATTCTAGGATCCAGCTTAGGATAACTTCTTATGGATCCAGACCTGCTCCCAGGGGCTACACTGGGACAGGGTGGGGATGGATGGGTGGGTTGTCAATGCCACTTCAGGGGAAGCTCAAGAGAAAGAAGTGAACACTGCTGTATGGCCCATAATGGGTACACATGGAGCTCATTGGGTCATCTTAAGAAAAGGAGTAGCTAGGCAGCTACAGGCCCAGGAAGGAAGGGAGGAAGAGAGGGAGGGAGGAAGGGAGGAAGGTATGAAGAAAGATTTTAGAAGAGAGCAGTAGCCTTGCCTCACCAGGGAAACCAGAAGAGGTTGAAGCTTCTAAGGGTGCTCAGATGCTGGGAAGCAGAACCTGGAAGAATTCTGCTAGCAGGTGACAGCCCAGCTAGGCCTCTTTTAGGCTGATTGTATTTGAGTTACCTTCATCTTGTTTGTTTTTATTTCTTTATGCACACACCTCTAACTCCCCACACCTGGGATTGTATCATGCAAACTATTGTTATTATGGGCACTTTCCCTGTCTCTCCCCCACTCCCGTTTCTCAGCAGTTCCTCTGCTTGGTGCTGAGTTCACTCGAGCAGGAAGCACAGATCAGGAGCTCAGAAGGGCTGTTTGAGCCAGAGGAGTAGTGGTGAGCCACTGGCTCCAGACTAGGAATTGGGAGATTTAGGTTTAGTTTTTGCTTTTCTACTACTCTGTGTGAGCTTGGACAAATAATTTATTTTAACAAAATTTTACTGAGATAATTGTAGTTTCACATATAGTTGTAAAATATAACAGAAAGAGATCCTTTGTATCCTTCATGCAGTTTCCCCCAACGGTAACATCTTGCAAAATGATAGCATAATATCACAGTCAACATAATGACATGGACATAATCCCCTGATCTTATTCAGATGCCCCCACTTTTACTTGTGCCCATGTGTACGTTTATGTGTATGTGTAATTAGTTATACACAATTTTATCACATGTGGCACTGTGGTAATCCACTGGCACAGTCAGGATACTGAATAGTTCCGTCCCCAGTAGGATCCCGCTTGTTGTGCTTTTATAACTACAACCGCCTCCCTCCCATGCTCACCGTCCCTCATTCATAAACTTTGGCAACCACTAATCTGTTCTAAAATTTTTTTTCTAAAATATTTTCATTTCAAAATGTTATATAAATGGAATCATACAATATGTAACTTTTTGGGGTTGGCTTTTTTCACTCAGTATAATTCCCTAGACATTCATCCAAGTAGTTGTGTGTATCAATAGTTTGTTCCTTTGTATTGCTGAGTAGTATTCCATGGTGTGTATGCACCATAATTTGTTTAACCATTCACCTTTTGAAGGACAGTTGGCCTGTATCTAGTTATTGGGTTTTGGGTGAACATAAGTCATCATTTCTCTAGGATAAATGCCCAAGAATACGATTGATAGCTCATGTGTTAAATGCATGCATAATTTTATAAGAAAATGTCAAACCATTTTCCAGAGAGGCTGTATCAATTTACATTCCCACCAGCAGTGTATGGGTGACCCAGTTGCTCCATATCCAATACCACAATAGTGACATTGTCCCTATTTTTAACTTTAGCCATTCTGATAGATATGTAGTGTTATTGTGGTTTTAAGTTGCATCTTCTGATAGATAATGATGTTGAACATCTTTTCAGGTGCTTTTTGGACATCTGTATATTTTATTCAGTGAAATGTTTGTTCCTGACTTTTGTTCATTTTTAATTTGATTTTTGGTTGGTTGTCTTTTTTGGTTACTATTGAGTTTTGAAAATTCTCTATATATTCTTGATACTAGTTTTTTGTTAGATATGTGGTTTGCAGATATTTTCTCCCAGTCTGTAGCTTGTCTTTTCTCCTCTTCACATAGGTTTTTTTTAAAAAATAACAACTTCATTGAGACATAATCCACATAAATATAATTTATCTGTTTAAAGTGTACAATTCAGTGGTTTTTATTATATGCACAGAGGGATTCAACCATCATCACAGTCAACTTTAGAACATTTTCATCACCCCAGAGTGAAGCTCTGTACTTCACATTGGCTTTTGCAGAGCAAAAGCTTTACATTTTATTGGGGTCCAATTTATTAATTTTTCCTTTTAAGGATGATCCTAAGAACTCTCTGTCTAGTCCTGGATCCCAAAGATTTTCTCCTATTTTTCTAATAATGTTGTAGTTTTACATTTTATGATTAAGTCCACACATTCATACATTTTGAAGTAATTTTTATATAAGAAGTAAGGCTTAGGTTACGATTGTTTGTTTGTTTGTTTGTTTTGCCTATGGATGTCCAATTGCTCCAACATCTCCTCCATTGAATTGCTTTGCACCTTTGTCAAAAATCAGTTAGGATTCTTCATGTGTGTCTGTTTCTGGGTTCTCTAATCTGTTCCATTGATCTTTGTGTCTGTGATTTTAATTTAAGCTTTTTAAAATGCAATTGGCCTATCTATAAAATGGGGTTAGGAATACCTCCTCTCCTACTCCCAGGTTTTTAAGTAAAGCAACTATGATCGTGTGAAGGTACATGCTGTTATTGGGAAGAACACATTTCACTCATTCCCTTTAAATTCTTTCAGCTTATCTGGTTGGCATTGTTCAGTTTTCATATTCATATTCTGGGAACCATGACGAGTTACCACTGAGTTATGGATGTGGGAAATGTCTACTTTGTGGAGTCTTTGCAGCAAAATTAGAACACTTGCCCAGCTTCCATCTGTAGCCCTTTTGCAGGATCTCTGGATTCCTCCCACCATCCCTGTTTGGGTAGGTTTGGAAATGCAAGCTCAATTTAATAAGCAAAGTATAACATAAACGAGAGCTGATGTCCCCTAATCACTTGACAAATGAAAACAGTTGAGGATTAGGCAGTTTGGAAATATCCAGGCCATTCTGAATTCTTGAAAGGCTACAAGACCAATCCTTCCCTCTGCACCTTTGTTCATCCTGCTTACCCATTCTGCTCTCCTATCTCCTCTGTCTACTTACATGCTACCTACCCTGAAAGACCTGCTTATCACCTTGAGAGGTAAGTCTGTTCCATCTGCTAACTAGACAGAGGGTGCCTCAGTGGAAGTGAAGGTGATTGTATTCATTTCTGTAATTTCAGTCTGGCGTGGTGACTGGAGAATAGCAGGTGCTCATTGAATCCACCTTTCTTTGATCCCTTTTCCCTCTAACTGACTCCCTTTCTGACATTTAATCACGTGTTGTGTGTATGATTATGTTTCTTGCTGATGGTTTTTTCTTTAACAATAAATGAGAGAATCTCTTGAAGTTAAGAACTATGTAGTTTTTAACGTTCTCTTTCCCCAGAGAGGCTAGTGCCAGCTGGGCAGGCTCTGAATACATACACAATACCTTATGCCTAATGAAATATCACGGTTGAATTTACTGTCACATTTTTGAGAAGCAAAAGTTCCAGAGCTTTAGCTCAAAAGCCGAGAGGCCCAAAGTGGCATCTCAGGGAGGAATTATATGGGATAGATGTGTGACGAGAGAGTTCTCTTTTGGGGGCAAAGATTTAGGTGGAGGATTAGAGAGCGAAATTTAGATGCTTGAAATGTATAGTCCAAAAAAGGCAGGTGGACCTACAGAGGACAGTATCTCAGGTTGACAATATTAAACCAGAAAGAGCTGCCTAGGAAATTCTAATGCTTCAAGAGAGCAGAAGTGGGCAGATGCGAAAGATAAGCCAACACTGGCTTGTCAGCATTGATGGATGATTATAGTCCCAGGACAGGGGAGAAAGTCAGAGAGGGCAGAACTTGCCAGGCTGCAGTCAAAGGTCCAGGAAAGAACTCATAATTTATGTTATTGTCAAACCTCATTTCACTGGAATGTTTTGGAAAGTGGCATTTCTGGCTAGTTAAAATGTTAATTAAAGCTTATTTAGAAAAGATTTACTTGGATAACCCCACAGGTTGAAATGTTAATGCCTTATTAAGCACACTTTAGTGATTGTGAAACAGTGATGAGTGACTGAGTTTCTTAGGACCTCAAAGGTCACTGAGGGACTTAACTGATGTCACAATAGAAAATGCAGGAGATTGGGTGGATCTGAGTTCATGTCAACACTCACCATCTACCATGGAAGTTACTTTTTCTTTTAGTTTATTTTTTACACTGTAGTAAAACATAGATAACTGAAAATGTACCGTTTTAACTACTTTAAGTGTACATGTCAGTGGCCTTGAATACATTTAGACGTTGTTGTACAACCATCACTACTATCTATGGATCTCCCGAAATTTTTTCATCTTCTCAAACTGAAACTCTGTACTAATTAAACAATAACTCCCCATAATTTCCCTCCCCTGCCAGCCCTTGGCAACCACCATTCTATTATCTGTCTCTATGAATTGGACTACTCTAGGCGCCTCATGTTAAAGCAATCTTACGGTATTTGTCCCCTTGTTGACCGGCTATTTCAGTTAGCATAACGTTCTCAAGTTTCATTCCTGTTGTAGCGTATGTCAGAATATCCTGCCTTTTTAAGGCTGAATAGTATTCCATCGTATGTATATACTGATTTTCTTTATCTATTCATCTGTCGATGGACAGGAAGTTAGTTTTTAAAATAAATCTCAGTGTTAGAATTTACTGCCCCCCCCCCGAAAAAAGAGTGTGGAAAAACAATAGGTAAAAGTTATTTGCTTCTGAGGGCTGCTTCCTTGTCACTTTGCTCTAGTGGGTGAGTAATTAAGATATTTTACAAGGTGAGGGAAGGGATGAGGTTAGAGTCATGGCTTTCCCCAGCCAATGGAATTAAATAAGCCATAACTGAAAATGAGAGGAACTAGAGTTTAGACCTATTATGAACATCATGTCTTTCATTGTAAAGCAGATTGAAGAAAACAAAATAACACTTATTGTGACTTGGGGACATGGCAGGTATTATGCTTGACGCTCATCCCACATTCTAATTTATTCCTTCCTTCCTTTTTTTTTTAACATCTTTATTGGAGTACAATTGCTTTACAATGGTGTGTTAGTTTCTGCTTTATAACAAAGTGAATCAGCTATACATATACAAATATCCCCATATCTCTTCCCTCTTATGTCACCCTCCCTCCCACCCTCCCTATCCCACCCCTCTTGGTGGTCACAAAGCACTGAGCTGATCTCCCTGTGCTGTGAGGCTCCTTCCCACTAGCTATCAGTTTTACATTTGGTAGTGTATATATGTCCATGCCACTCTCTCACTTTGTCCCAGCTTACCCTTCCCCCTCCCCGTGTCCTCAAGTCCACTCTCTGGTAGGTCTGTGTCTTTATTCCCATCCTGCCCCTAGGTTCTTCATGACCATTTTTTTTTTTTTTTTAGATTCCATATACATGTGTTAGCATACGGTATTTGTTTTTCTCCTTCTGACTTACTTCACTCTGTATGACAGACTCTAGGTCCATCCACCTCACTACAAATAACTCAATTTCATTTCTTTTTTATGGCTGAGTAATATTCCATTGTAGATATGTGCCACATCTTCTTTATCCATTCATCTGTCAGTGGACATTTAGGTTGCTTCCATGTCCTGGCTATTGTAAATAGTGCTGCAATGAACATTGTGGTACATGGCTCTTTTTGAATTATGGTTTCTCAGGGTATATGCCCAGTAGTGGTATTGCTAGGTCATATGGTAGTTCTATTTTTATTTTTTTAAGGAACCTCCATACTGTTCTCCAGAGTGGCTGTATCAACTTATATTCCCACCAACAGTGCAAGAGGGTTCCCTTTTCTCCACACCCCCCAGCATTTCATTATAGATTTTCTGATGATGCCCATTCTAACTGGTGTGAGGTGATACCTCATTGTAGTTTTGATTTGCATTTCTCTATTAATTAGTGATGTTAAGCAGCTTTTCATGTGCTTCTTGGCCATCTGTATATCTTCTTTGAAGAAATGTCTGTTTAGGTCTTCTGCCTATTTTTGGATTGGGTTGTTTGTTTTTCTAATATTGAGCTGCATAAGCTGTTTATGTATTTTGAAGATTAATCCTTTGTCAGTTGATTTGTTTGCAAATATTATCTCCCATTCTGAGGGTTGTCATTCATCTTGTTTATGTTTCCCTTTGCTGCAAAAGCTTTTAAGTTTCATAAGGTCCCATTTGTTTATTTTTGTTTTTATTTTCCATTACTCTAGGAGATGGATCAAAAAAGATTTTGCTGTGATTTATGTCAAAGAGTGTTCTTCCGGGTTTCCCTGGTGGCACAGCGGTTGAGAGTCCGCCTGCCAATGCAGGGGACGCAGGTTCGTGCCCCGGTCTGGGAGGATCCCACATGCCGCGGAGCGGCTGGGCCCGTGAGCCATGGCCGCCGAGCCTGCGCGTCCAGAGCCTGTGCTCTGCGGCAGGGGAGGTCACATCAGTGAGAGGCCCATGTACCGCAAAAAAGAAAGAAAAAAAAAGAGTGTTCTTCCTTTGTTTTCTTCTAAGAGTTTTATAGTGTCCAGTCTTACATTTAGGTTTCTAATCCATTTTGAGTTTATTTTTGTGTATGGTGTTAAGGAGTGTTCTAATTTCATTCTTTTACATGTATCTGTTCGGTTTTCCCAGCACCACTTATTGAAGAGACTGTCTTTTCTGCATTGTATATCTTTGCCTCCTTTGTCATAGATTAGTTGACCATAGGTGCGTGGGTTTATCTCTGGGCTTTCTATCCTGTTCCATTGATCTATATTTCTATTTTTGTGCCAGTATCATATTGTCTTGATTACTATAGCTTTGTAGTATAGTCTGAAGCCAGGAAATCTGATTCCTCCAGCTCCGTTTTATTCCCTCAAGACTGCCTTGACTATTTGGGGTCTTTTGTGTTTCCATACGAATTTTAAGAGTTTTTGTTCTAGTTCTGTAAAAATGCCATTGGTAATTTGATAGGGATTGCATTGAATCTCTAGATTGCTTTGGGTAATGTAGTCATTTTCACAATATTTGTTCTTCCAATCCAAGAACATGGTATATCTTTCCATCTGTTTGTATCATCTTTAATTTCTTACATCAGTGTCTTATAGTTTTCTGCATACAAGTCTTTTGTCTCCCTAGGTAGGTTTATTCCTAGGTATTTTATTCTTTTTGTTGCAATACTAAATGGGAGTGTTTCCTTAATTTCTCTTTCAGATTTTTCATCATTAGTGTATAGGAATGCAAGAGATTTCTGTGCATTAATTTTGTATCCTGCAACTTTACCAAATTCATTGATTAGCTCTAGTAGTTTTCTGGTGGCATCTTTAGGATTCTCTATGTATAGTATCATGTCATCTGCAAACAGTGACAACTTAACTTTTTCTTTTCCAGTTTGAATTCCTTTTATTTATTTTTCTTCTTTGATTTCCAAGGCTAGGACTTCCAAAACTCTGTTAAATAATAGTGGTGAGAGTGGACATCCTTACCTTGTTCCTGATCTTAGAGAAAATGGTTTCAGCTTTTCACCATTGAGAATGATGTTGGCTGTGAGTTTATCGTAATTGGCCTTTATTATGTTGAGGTAGGTTCCCTCTATGCCCACTTTCTGCAGAGTTTTTATCATAAATGGGTGTTGAATTTTGTTGAAACCTTTTTCTGCATCTATTGAGATGATCATATGGTTTTTATTCTTCAACTTGTTAATATGCTGTGTCACATTGATTGATTTGCATATATTGAAGAATCCTTGCATTCCTGGTATAAATCCCACTTGATCATGGTGTATGATCCTTTTAATGTGTTGTTGGATTCTGTTTGCTAGTACTTTGCTGAGGATTTTGGCATCTATATTCATCAGGGATATTGGGTGGTAATTTTCTATTTTTGTAGTATCTTTGTCTGGTTTTGGTATCAGGGTGATGGTGGCCTCATAGAATGAGTTTGGGAGTGCTCCTTCCTCTGCAACTTTTAGAAGAGCTTGAGAAGGATGGGTGTTTAACTCTTCTCTAAATATTTGATAGAATTCACCTGTGAAGCCATCTGGTCCTGCACTTTGGTTTGTTGGAAGATTTTTAATCACAGTTTCAATTTCATTACTTGTGATCGCTCTGTTCATATTTTCTGTTTCTTCCTTTTTCAGTCTTGGAAGGGTATACCTTTTTAAGAATTTCTCCATTTCTTTCAGGTTGTCCATTTTATTTGCATAGAGTTGCTTGTAGTTGTCTCTTAGGATGCTTTGTATTTCTGTGGTGTCTGTTGTAACTTCTCCTTTTGCATTTCTAATTTTATTGATTTGAGTCCTCTCCCTCTTTTTCCTGATGAGTCTAGCTAATGGTTTTTCAATTTTGTTTATCTTCTCACAGAACCAGCTTTTAGTTTTATTGATCTTTGCTATTGTTTTCTTTGTTTCTATTTCATTTATTTCTGCTCTGATCTTCATGATTTCTTTCCTTCTACTAACTTTGGGTTTTGTTTGTTCTTCTTTCCCTAGTTCCTTTAGGTGTAAGGTTAGATTGTTTATTTGATATTTTTCTTTTTTCTTGAGGTAGGCTTGTATTGCTATAAACTTCCCTCTTAGAACTGCTTTTGCTGCATCCCATAGGTTTTGGATCATCATGTTTTTGTTGTAATTTTTCTCTAGGTATTTTTTATTTCCTCTTTGATTTCTTCAGTGACCTCTTGGTTATTTAGTATCGTATTGTTTAGCCTCCATGTGTTTGTGTTTTTTACGTTTTTTCCTCTGTAATTGATGTCTAATCTCATAGCGTTGTGGTCAGAAAAGATGCTTGATATGATTTCAGTTTTCTTAAATTTACTGAGGATTGATTTGTGATGCAAGATGTGATCTCTCCTGGAGAATGTTCCATGTGCACTTGAGAAGAAAGTGTAATCTGCTCTTTTTGGATGGAATGTCCTATAAATATCAATTAAATCTATCTGGTTTATTGTGTCATTTAAAGCTTGTGTTTCCTTATTAATTTTCTGTTTGGATGATGTGTCCATTGGTATAATTGAGGTGTTAAAATCCCCCACTGTTATTGTGTTACTGTTGATTTCCTTTTTTTAGCTGTTAGCAGTTGCCTTATGTATTGAGGTGCTCCTATGTTGGGTTATATATGTTTATAATCGTTATATCTTCTTCTTGGATTGATCCCTTGATCATTATGCAGTGTCCTTCCTCATGTCTTGTAACATTCTTTATTTTAAAGTCTGTTTTATCTGATATGAGTATTGCTGCTCCAGCTTTTTTTGATTTCCATTTGCATGGAATATCTTTTTCCATCCCCTCACTTTCTGTCTGTATGTGTCCTTGGGTCTGAAGTGGGTCTCTTGTACATAGCACATATATGGGTCTTCGTTTTGTATCAATTCAGCAAGCCTGTGTCTTTTGCCTGGATCATTTAATCCATTCACGTTTAAGGTAATTATCGATACATATGTTCCTATTCCCATTTTCTTAATTGTTATGCATTTGTTTTTGTAGGTCCTTTTCTCCTCTTTTGTTTCCCACTTAGAGAAGTTCCTTTAGCATTTGTTGTAGAGCTGGTTTGGTGGTGCTGAATTCTCTTAGCTTTTGCTTGTCTGTTAAGCTTTTTATTTCTCCGTCAAATCTGAATGAGATCCTTACTGGGTAGAGTAATCTTTGTTGTAGGTTATTCCCTTTCATCACTTTATATGTATCATGCCACTCCCTTCTGGCTTGTAGAGTATCTGCTGAGAAATCAGCTGTTAACCTTATGGGAGTTCCTTCTAAGTTATTTGTCGCTTTTCCCTTGTTTCTTTCAATAATTTTTCTTTGTCTTTAATTTTTGTCAGTTTGATTACGATGTGCCTCAGCCTAATTTCTCCTTGGGTTTATCCAGCCTGGGACTCTGTGTGCTGCCTGGACTTGGGTGGCAATTTTCTTCCCATGGTAGGGAAGTTTTTGACTGTAATCTCATCAAATGTTTTCTCGGGTCCTTTTTCTGTCTCTTCTCCTTCTGGGACCCCTGTAATATGAATTTTGTTGCATTTAATGTTTTCCCATAGCTCTCTTAGGCTGTCTTCATTTCTTTTCATTCTTTTTTCTTTATTCTGTTCCACAGCAGTGAATTCCACCATTCTGTCTTCCAGGTCAGTTATCCATTCTTCTGCCTCAGTTATTCTGCTATTGATTACTTCTAGCGTATTTCTCATTTCAGTTATTGCATTGTTCATCTCTGTTTGTTTGTTCTTTAATTCTTCTAAGTCTTTGTTAAACATTTCTTGCACCTTCCCGATCTTTGCATCCATTCTTTTTCTGAGGTCCTGGATCATCTTCACTATCATTATTCTGAATACTTTTTCTGGAAGGTTTCCTATCTCCCCTCATTTAGTTGTTTTTCTGGGGCTTTATCTTGTTCCTTAATCTTGTACATAGCTCTCTGACGTTTCATCTTGTCTATCTTTCTGTGAATGTGGTTTTTGTTCCACACACTGCAGGATTGTAGTTATTCTTCCTTCTGCTCTCTGCCATCTGGTGGATGTGGCTATCTAAGAGGCTTGTGCCCCTCATTGTAGTTTTGATTTGCATTTCTCTACTGATTAGTGATGTTGAGCATCCTTTCATATGTTTGTTGGCAATCTTTATCTTCTTTTGAGAAATGTATGTTTAGGTCTTCTGCCCATTTTTGGATTGGGCTCTTTGGTTTTTTGATATTGAGCTGCATGAGCTGCTTGTATATTTTGGAGATTAATCCTTTGTCAGTTGCTTTGTTTGCAAATATTTTCTACTATTCTGAGGGTTGTCTTTTATCTTGTTTATGGTTTCCTTTGCTGTGCAAAAGCTTTTAAGTTTCATAAGGTCCAATATGTTTATTTTTATTTCCATTTCTCTAGGAGGTGGGTCAAAAAGGATCCTGCTGTGATTTATGTCAAAGAGTGTTCTTCCTATGTTTTCATCTAAGAGTTTGATAGTGTCTAGCCTTACATTTAGATCTTTAATCCATTTTGAGTATTTTTGTGTGTATGGTGTTAGGGAGTGTTCTAATTTCATTCTTTTACATGTAACTGTCCAGTTTTTCCCAGAACCGCTTATTGAAGTGGCTGTCTTTTCTCCATTGTATATTCTTGCCTCCTTTATCAAAGATAAGCTGACCTTATGTGCGTGAGTTTATCACTGGGCTTTCTACCCTGTTCCATTGATCTATATTTCTGTTTTTGTGCCAGTACCATACTGTCTTGATTATTGTAGCTTTGTAGTATAGTCTGAAATCCAGGAGCCTGATTCCTCCAGCTCCGTTTTTCTTTCTCAAGATTGCTTTGGCTATTCAGGGTCTTTTTGTTTCCACACAAATTGTGAAAATTTTTGCTCTAATTCTGTGAAAAATGTCATTGGTAGTTTGATAGGGATTGCATTGAATCTTTAGATTGCTTTGGGTAATGTAGTCATTTTCACAGTGTTGATTCTTCCAATCCAAGGACATGGTATATCTCTCCATCTATTTGTATCATCTTTAATTTCTTTCATCAGTGTCTTACAGTTTTTTGCATACAGGTCTGTTGTCTCCTTAGGTGTGTTTATTCCTAGGAATTTTATTCTTTTTGTTGCAATACTAAATGGGAGTGTTTCCTTAATTTCTCTTTCAGATTTTTCATCATTAGTGTATAGGAATGCAAGAGATTTCTGTGCGTTAATTTAGTATCCTGCAACTTTACCGAATTCATTGATTACCTCTAGTAGTTTTCTGATAGCATCTTTAGGATTCTCTATGTATAGTATCATGTCATCTACAAACAGTGACAGCTTTACTTTTTCTTTTCCAGTTTGGATTCCTTTTATTTCTTTTTCTTCTCTGATTGATATTGCTAAAAATTCCAAAACTGTTGAATAATAGTGGTAGGAATGGCAATCCTGGTCTTGTTCCTGATTTTAGAGGAATTGTTTTAGGTTTTCACTATTGAGAATGATGTTGGCTATGGGTTTGTTACATATGGTCTTTATTATGTTGAGGTAGGTTCCCTCTATGCCTACTTTCTGGAGAGTTTTTATCATAAACGGGTGTTGAATTTTGTCAAAAGTTTTTTTTCTGCATCTATTGAGATGATCATATGCTTTTTATCTTTCAGTTTATTAATATGGTGTATCACATTGATTGATTTGTGTATATTGAAGAATCCTTGCATTCTGGGATAAACCCCACTTGATCATGGTGTATGATCTTTTAATATGCTGTTGGATTCTCTTTGTTAGGATTTTTGCATCTATGTTCATCAGAGATATTGACCTGTAGTTTTCTTTTTTTGTGATATCTTTTTCTGGTTTTGGTATCAGGTTGATGGTGGCCTCGTAGAATGAGTATGGGAGTCTTCCTCCCTCTGCTATATTTTGGAAGAGTTTGATAAGGATGGGTGTTAGCTCTTCTCTAAATGTTTGATAGAATTCGCCTGTGAATCCATCTGGTCCTGGCCTTTTGTTTGTTGGAAGATTTCTCATCACAGATTCAATTTCAGTGCTTGTGATTGGTTTGTTTATTTTTATATTTCTTCCTGGTTCAGTCTTGGAAGGTTGTGTATTTCTAAGAACTTGTCCATTTCTTCCAGGTTCCATTTTATTGGCATATAGTTTCTTGTAGTAATCCCTTATGATTCTTTGTATTTCTGCCGTGTCAGTTGTTACTTCTCCTTTTGCATTTCGAATTCTGTTCATTTGAGTCTTCTCCCTCTTTTTCTTGATGAGTCTGGCTAGTGTTTTTTTCATTTTTGTTTATCTTCTCAAAGAAACAGCTTTTAGTTTTATTAATCTTTGCTGTTGTTTCCTTCATTTCTTTTTCATTTATTTTTGATCTGATCTTTATGATTTCTTACTTCTGCTAACTTTGGCGTTTTTTTGTTTTCCTTCTCTGATTGCTTTCGGTGTAAGGTTAGGTTGTTTATTTGACATTTTTCTTGTTTCTTGGGTAGGCATGTATTGCTCTAAACTTCTCTGTTAGAACTCCTTTTGCTGCATCCAGTAGGTTTTAGTCATCGTGTTTTCATTGTCATTTGTTTCTAGGTATTTTTTGATTTCCTCTTTGATTTCTTCAGTGATCTCTTGGTTATTTAATAGTGTATTGTTTGGCCTCCATGTTTTTGTATTTTTCACAGACATTTTTCCTGTAATTGATATCTACTCTCATAGTGTTGTGGTCAGAAAAGATGCTTGATATGATTTCAATTTTCTTAAATTTACCAAGGCTTGATTTGTGACCCAAGATATGATCTATCCTGGAGAATATTGCATGAGCACTAGAGAAGAAAGTGTATTCTGTTGTTTTTGGATCAAATGTCCTCTAAATATCAATTAAGTCCATCTTGTTTAATGTGTCATTTAAAGCTTGTGTTTCCTTATTTATTTTCATGTTGTATGATCTGTCCATTTGTGAAAGTGTGGTGTTAAATTCCTACTATGATTGTGTTACTGTCGATTTCCCCTTTATGGCTGTTAGCATTTGCCTTATGTTGCCTCCTATGTTGGGTACGTAAATATTTATAATTTTTATATCTTCTTCTTGGATTGATCCCTTGATCATTATGTAGTGTCCTTCTTTGTCTCTTGTAATAGTCTTTATTTTAAACTCTGTTTTGTCTGACATGGGAATTGTTACTCCAGCTTTCTTTTGATTTCCACTTGCATGGAATATCTTTTTCCATGCCCTCACTTTCAGTCTGTACGTGTCCCTAGGTCTGAAGTGAGTCTCTGGTAGACAGCATATATACAGGTCTTGTTTTTGTATCCATTTAGCCAGTTTGTGTCATTTGGTTGGAGCATTTAATCCATTTACATTTAAGGTAGTTATCTATATGTATGTTCCTATTATCATTTTCTTAATTGTTTTGTGTTTGTTATTGTAGGTCTTTTCCTTCTCTCATGTCCTGCCTAGAGGAGTTCCTTTAGCATTTGTTGTAAAGCTGGTTTGGTGGTGCTGAATTCTCTTAACTTTTGCTTGTTTGGAAGGGTTTTGATTTCTCCCTCGAATCTGAATGAGATCCTTGCTGTGTAGAGTAATCTTGGTTGTAGGTTTTTCCCTTTCATCACTTTAAATATGTCCTGCCACTCCCTTCTGGCTTGCAGATTTTCTGCTGAATGATCAGCTCTTAACCTTGTGGGGATTCCCTTGTATGTTATTTGTTGCTTTTCCCTTGCTGCTTTTAATCTTTTTTCTTTCTGTTTAATTTTTGATAGTTTGATTAGTATGTGTATTAGTGTGTTTCTCCTTGGTTTTATCCTTAATGGGACTCTCTGTGTCTCTGGACTTGGTTGACTATTTCCTTTCCCATCATAGGGAATTTTTCAACTATAATCTCTTCAAATATTTTGTCAGACCCTTTCTTTTTCTCTTCTTCTTCTGGGACCCCTATGATTCAAATGTTGGTACATTTAATGTTGTCACAGAGGTTTCTGAGACTGTCCTCAATTCTTTTCATTCCTTTTTCTGTATTCTGCTCTGCAGCAGTTATTTCCACTATTTTATCTTCCAGGTCACTTATCCATTCTTCTGCCTCAGTTACTGTGCTCTTGATTCCTTCTACAGAATTTTTCATTTCATTTATTATGTTGTTCCTCAGTGTTTGTTTGCTCTTTACTTCTTCTAGGTCCTTGTTAAATGTTTCTTGTATTTTCTCCATTCTTTTTCCAAGATTTTGGATCATCTTTACTATCATTACTCTCAATTATTTTTCAGGTAGACTATTTCCTCTTCATTTGTTTGGCTTGGTGGGTTTTTTATGTTGCTACTTCTTCTGCTGCATATTTCTCTGTCTTCCCATTTTGTTTAACTTACTGTGTTTGGGTCTCCTTTTCATAGGCTGCACGTTCATAGTTCCTGTTGTTTTTGGTGTCTGCCCCCAGTGGGTAGCGTTGCTTCAGTGGCTTGTGTAGGCTTCCTGGTAGAGGGGACTGATGCCTGTTTTCTGGTGGGTGGGGCTAGACTTTGTCTTTTTGGTGGGCAGGGCTGCATCTGGTAGTGTGTTTTGGGCTGTCTGTGACCTTAGTATGGTTTTAGGCAGCCTCTCTGCTAATGGGTGGGGTTGTGTTCCTGTTTTGCTAGTTGTTTAGCATTGGGTGTCCAGCACTGAAGCTTGCTGGCCGTTGGCTGGAACTGGGTCTTAGCATTCAGATGGAGACCTCTGGGAGAGCTCTTGCCGATTGATATTACTTGAGGCCGGGAAGTCTCTGGTGGTCCAGTGTCCTGAACTTGACCCTCTACCTCAGAGGCAGAGGCCTGACACCAGGCCAGAGCACCAAGACCCTGACAGCCACACAGCTCAAGTTGATTGTGGGGATTTAATCCACTGATTCTGAGACTGCCCAGAGAAATTTCCCTTTCTCCTCTTTGTTTGCACAGCTCCTGTGGTTCAGCTTTAGTTTTGGCCCCCACCTCTGCATGTAGGTTTCCCTCACGATTCCAGGTATGTGGGGATTTTCTTGCCTTTTGGGAAGTCTGAGGTCTTCTGCCAGTGTTCAGTAGGTGTTCTGTAGGAGTTTTTCCCCATGTAGATGTATTTTTGATGTATTTGTCAGAAGGAAGGTGATTTCCACATCTTACTCCTCCACTGTCTTGAATGTGCACCCTTCACATTATTTTTAAAGTTCATTTTTCTAACTTAAAAAGTAATATAGAAAATACAGTAGAGTGTATAAAAGAAAAATTACCCACAGTCTCACTTGCTCTAATGAACTTCTGAGAAATTTCAAAATGGAAGGGGGGAGCACCTTGTTATTTTGTGAGTTCCCTTGTCCCTTAGAGTGAGGAGGGCACCTGACTCCAGAATAGTGTTTCCTTTAGGAAACAAAACTTGCCCAGTTTTGATATGTGTGCACGTTTGTTGTTAAGTAGAGGGAAAGAACTGCAAATATGTCCATATGTACATATGTTATACACCCATACTTATGTAAATATGACCAGATATAAATATAATAATTATCTCATCGGGCTGGAATTGTTCTTTTGCTGTCTGTTCAGAAATGAGGCAGATGGTTTCTCAAGGTTTCTGTGATCTATTTCTCTAATTAGAGGGCTCAGAGATTTCTCTCCTCATGACTTGCAACTTGACTCTTGCTGTCTCACCAAGTTAACGATTTTTTTTTACTCAGGGACTCTGGGGGTGCAGGAAGAGCTTAGACCTATTTAAGCCCTGGCATCAAGTGGGTGAAATATCAAGCAGTCATGTGTGATCTGGGAGGCAGCAGCAGCAAAAATAGCTGACTATTAGGTTTCTTAGTAACAGATGCACTGAGCCTTTGATGCCGCCAGATAGAGTGTTAATAAATGAACAATCCAGTAGGCATCACCCAGAATTTTCTTGCTGCATTTTAAAGTGCATGTGAATCGAGGTTCCCAACCATGCATAGTGTTTTCTTCCCCTTTCCACAAAACCTTGGTACCTTCAGATCTCTTAAGATGACCATACATAGGACTCAAGGGATTGTTGTCTCCAGAATGAGAGTAGGCATGTAATATTTATGAACATACTGTTTCTGGAAGCTGTTGGGCAGTTCAGTCTTATTCCTGCTAGTGACAGAGTGGAGGTACTAAAAGAGAGCCCACTGTTTATTTACGTTTAATCAACTTGCTGAGCTGAGGGATTGGATCAAATGCTACCACTTTGTGATGAAAGCAGCCCACCTTCTGAGGGTCATGGGTGAGAAGAGATAGTGCTTACAAACATGGAGGGGGTGGTTAAGTCATCATATCATTCAGGATATGTTTATGTGTAGCAGAAAACCCCATATAATATTTGCTTATTTAAACTACTGTTGTTACTGACTGCAAAGAACTATTCTAGGTGCTGGGGATAAAGGAGTGAATAAAACAGACAAAATAGCCCTCTTTTATTCTAGTTGAAAAATGGACTTTTATCACTCACATCAATGAAATTTGGAGATAAAATGTCCAAGGCTGGTGTAGCGCTCCACAGTCTTCAGGAACTCAGACTCGTATTGTCTGTCTTCTATCTTGTTTTTCTATCTTCTTTGACATCTGGCTTCTACTTCCTTGTCCAGACCATCCAGATTCAGACCAGAAAGGAGGAAGAATAAAAGAGGTATCCATGCCTTCCCTTTAAGTTCTGTAAGTTACATGTAGCACTTCCCCTTGTGTCTCATTGGTCAGAATTTAGCCACAAGGGAGGCTGGGACATTTAGTCTTTATTCTAGGAGGCTGTGTGCCCAGCAAAATGTCAACGAGGAGGAAAAAATATTGCGGGAACTGGTAGTCTGACACAGTCATCATAAAGTCAGGCACAAGTTGCCTTAGGCTTGATATGGTAGTTTTAAGGACCTGACACAAAAAATAGAGAAGGGACAGATGGAGAAAGGACATTGTGAGGGTACCCACCTTAGGTTGCCCACCACCTTAGAGTGGCCTAGATCTGTTGGAGAGCACTGATTCATTTTTCCTTCTGTGTCAATGCTTGCCTGTAGGTCCATCTTACCATTAAGAAAAGCCTGTTAAGTAGTTTGCACCATATTTATTGAGCACATACTATGTTTGGAGAGCTCAGTAATCTTTAAAAAGTACTGCCAGAAAGTGTAGGGAGGTAGATACGGAGTTTCAGAGTGGCCTCTTCCTTGGAAGGTCCCGCTGAGGCTCAGGACCAGCCCTAGGTAAATTGTAAGATGGCCCCATGCTGGTCCATCACCCATATCCCCACAGATGGAAGAGAGCTCCATTCTCCAAGTGACCACTCTCTGGTCTCTCCCACTGCCTCAGTGGCTCTACTTATGTAATAGGTCTTTCTGGTCCATCAATATGTAAACCTTCATTAAGACCTAGAAAGAAAGCATAAGCTACTTAAAGCAACCTGAGTTTCTTTTCTCACTCTGTAGCTCCTGTACAAGACATTTTTTTCTTTACTTTCATGTAGGTAATTTTAGAATGAGAGATTCTTATAATCTAAAGAGGCTTTGGCAGTCATTTAGTCTAAATTCCTTCCTGAGCTTCTCTTCCTTAAAGCTGTGTTCCGCAAGTAATGTGCCATGGAAGTCTAGGTATTAACAGGAGCTCTGAAAACGAGTCCCAAGGTCAAGAAAGCTTGGGAAACAAGAGTACCAAATTCCCCAGTTGGAGATTCGCAATATAATTAGTTTTTATAGGCTGGCAAAATTCCATACCTTACATGAAAATGTAATTGTGCAGGAGTAAACTACTGATGCCTGCAGAAAACGAGAGCTCACCACTGAGGACTTAGAGCCTCTCAGAAGCCTTTCATGGTGGCTTGGGTGAAGTGTGAAGGTCCCTGAGTTATTCACCAATCCTTCGGTCATGAAGCTGAGGAAAATGTGCTGCCAGACTTCTGTCAATGTTTAAGCATGCTGGGACTCATTATCCACTTAGTTGATTATTCAGTTTTTCTTGGTCTTCATTCTGCCCCCAGCTGCCTCCTCCACATCTGGTCTTAATTGTGAGAAATGCATCAGTACATTTCTATCAGAAGATGAGGAATGGAAAGAAAGTGTGTGGGATTAGATCTCAAATCAGGGGGATTCCTTGTCATTCCAAATGTTACCAATGAATGAAATTGATAATTTAAAATAAAATATTAGAGAGACCTTCAAGATGGTGGAGGAGTGAGATGTGGAGATCACCTTCCTCCCCACAAATACATCAGAAATACATCTACATGTGGAACAACTCCTACAGAACACCTACTGAACGCTGGCAGAAGACCTCAGACTTCCCAAAAGGCAAGAAACTCCCCACGTACCTGGGCAGGGCAAAAGAAAAAAGAAAAAACAGAGACAAAAGAATAGGGATAGGACCTGCAACTCTTGGAGGGAGCTGTGAAGGAGAAAAGGTTTCCACATGCTAGGAGGCCCATTCACTGGCGGAGATGGGGGAGTGGGTGGGGGGGAAGCTTCGGAGCCACGTAGGAGAGTGCAGCAACAGGGCTGCAGAGGACAAAGCAGAGAGATTCCCGCACAGAGGATCCATGCCGACCAGCACTCACCAGCCCGAGAGGATTGTCTGCTCACCCACCAGGGGGTGTGGGGGCTGGGAGCTGAGGCTGCGGCTTCGGAGGTCAGACCCCAGGGAAAGGACTGGGGTTGGCTGCGTGAACACAGCCTGAAGGGGGCTAGTGCGCCACAGCTAGCTGGGAGGGAATCCGGAAAAAGGTCTAGAACTGCCAAAGAGGCAATAGACCATTGTATCGGGGTGCGTGAGGAGAGGGGATTCAGAGCACTGCCTAAACGAGCTCCAGAGATGGGTGCAAGCCGTGGCTATCAGCATGGACACCAGAGACGGGCATGAGACACTAAGGCTGCTGCTGCAGCCACCAAAAAGCCTGTGTGCAAGCCCAGGTCACTATCCACACCTCCCCTCCCGGGAGACTGGGCAGCCCGCCACTGACAGGGTCCCGTGATCCAGGGACAACTCCCCCGGGAGAACGCACGGCATGCCTCAGGCTGGTACAACGTCACGCCGGCCTCTGCCGCCGCAGGCTCGCCCCGCATTCCATACCCCTCCCCCCACCCCGGCCTGAGTGAGCTAGAGCCCCCTGATCAGCTGCTCCTTTGACTCCGTCCTGTCTGAGCCAAGAAAAGACACCCTCAGAAGAGCTACACACAGAGGCGGGGCCAAATCCAAAGCTGAGCCCCAGGAGTTGTGCGAACTAAGAAGAGAAAGGGAAATCTCTCCCAGCAGCCTCAGGAGCAGAGGATTAAATCTCCACAATCAGCTTGATGTACCCTGCATCTGCGGAATACCTGAATAGACAATGAGTCATCTCAAATTGAGGAGGTGGACTTTAGGAGCAACGATACATATATTTTTTTCCTTTTTCTCTATTTGTGAGTGTGTATGTGTATGCTTCTTTGTGTGATTTTGTCTGTGTAGCTTCGCCTTTACCATTCGTCTTAGGGTTCTGTCTGTCCGTGTTTTTAGTATAATTTTTAGCACTTGTTATCATTGTTGGATTTGTTTTCTGGTTTGGTTGCTCTCTTCTTTCCTTCTTTCTTTTTTTTTTAATTAGTTTTTAATTTTTAAAAAAATTTTAATAATTTTTATTTTCTCTTTTAATAACTTTATTTTATTTTGTTTCCTTCTTTCTTTTTTTCTCCCTTTACTTCTGAGCCGTGTGGCTGACACAGTCTTGGTACACCGAGTGAGTGTCAGGCCTGTGACTCTGAGGTGGGAGAGCCGAGTTCAGGACATTGGTCCACCAGAGACCTCCCAGCTCCACATAGTATCAAACAGTGAAAGCTCGCCGAGAAATCTCCATCTCAACACTAAGACTCAGCACCACTCAACGAACAGCAAGCTACAGTGCTGAACACCCAATGCCAAACAACAAGCAAGGCAGGAACACAACCGCACCCATTAGCAGAGAGGCTTCCTAAAATCATAAGGTCACAGACACCCCAAAACACACTACCGGATGCAGCACTGACCACCAGAAACACAAGATCCAGACTCATCCACTGGAACACAGGCAGCAGTCCCCTCCACCAGGAAGCCTACACAGCCCACTGAACCAACCTCAGCCACTGGGGGCAGGCACCAAAAACAACGGGAACTACAAACCTGCAGCCTGCGAAAAGGAGACCCCAAACACAGTAAGATAAGCAAAATGAGAAGACAGAAAAACACACAGCAGATGAAGGAGGAAGATAAAAACCCACCAGACCTAACAAATGAAGAGGCAACAGGCAGTCTACCTGAAAAGGAATTCAGAGTAATGATAGTAAAGATGATCCAAAATCTTGGAAGTAGAACGGAGAAAATACAAGAAACTTTTAACAAGGACCTAGAAAAACTAAAGAGCAAACAATGATGAACAACACAATAAATGAAATTAAAAATTCTCTAGAAGGAATCAAGAGCAGAATAACTGAGGCAGAAGAATGGATAAGTGACAAGGAAGAAAAAATAGTGGAAATAATTATTGCAGAGCAGAATAAAGAAAAAAGAATTGAGGACAGGGCTTCCCTGGTGGCGCAGTGGTTGAGAGTCCACCTGCCGATGCAGGGGACACGGGTTTGTGCCCCGGTCGGGGAAGATTCCACATGCCGCGGAGCGGCTGGGCCCGTGAGCCATGGCAGCTGAGCCTGCGTGTCCAGAGCCTGTGCTCCACAACGGGAAAGGCCACAACAGTGAGAGGCCCGCATACCGCAGGGAAAAAAAAAAAAAACACACATGGAGGCTAAATAATACACTACTTGATAACCAAGATATCACTGCAGAAATCAAAGAGGAAATAAAAAAATACCTAGAAACAAATGACAGTGCAAAAAAATGACCCAAAACCTATGGGATGCAGCAAAAGCAGTTTAAGAGAGAAGTTTATAACAATACAATCCTACCTCAAGAAACATCTCAAATAAACAATCTAATCTTACACCTAAAGCAGTTAGACAGATAAGAACAAAAAACCCCTAAGTTAGCAGAAGGAAAGAAATCATAAAGATCAGATCAGAAATAAGTGGAAAAAAATGAAGGAAACAGTAGCAAAGATCAATAAAACTAAAAGCTGGTCCTTTGAGAAGATAAACAAAATGGATAAACATTAGCCAGACTCATCAAGAAAAAAAGGGAGAAGCCTCAAATCAACAGAATTAGAAATGGAAAAGGAGAAGTAACAACTGACACTGCAGAAATACAAAGGATCATGAGAGATTACTACAAGCAACTCTATGCCAATAAAATGGACAACCTGGAAGAAATGGACGAATTCTTAGAAAAGCACAACATTATGAGACTGAACCAGGAAGAAATAGAAAATATACACAGACCAATCACAAGCACTGAAATTGAGACTGTGATTAAAAATCTTCCAACAAACAAAAGCCCAGGACCAGATGGCTTCACAGGCGAATTCTATCAAACATTAGAGAACAGCTAACACCCATCCTTCTCAAACTCTTCCAAAATACAGCAGAGGGAGGAACACTCTGAATCTCACTCTACGAGACCACCATCACCCTGATACCAAAACCAGACACAGATGTCAGAAAGAAAGAAAACTACAGGTTAATATCACTGATGAACGTACATGCAAAAATCCTCAACAAAATACTAGCAGACAGGGCTTCTCTGGTGGCTCAGTGGTTGAGGGTCCACCTGCCAATGCAGGGTACACGTGTTCATGCCCCAGTCTGGGAGGGTCCCACATGCTGCGGAGCCGCTGGGCCCGTGGGCCGTGGCCGCTGGGCCTGCGTGTCCAGAGCATGTGCTCCACGACAGGAGAGGCCACAGCAATGGGAGGCCCGCGTACCACAAAAAACAAACAAACAAACAAACAAAAATACTACTAGCAGACAGAATCCAACAGCACATTAAAGGATCATACATGAGAATCAAGTGGGTTTTATCCTGGGAATCCAAGGATTCTTCAATATACGCAAAACAATCAATGTGATACACTCTACTAACAAACTGAAGGATTAAAAAACCTATGATCTTCTCAAGAGATGCAGAAGAAGCTTTCGACCAAATGCAACAGCGATTTATGCTAAAAACCCTCCAGAAAGTAAGCATAGAGGGAACTTACCTCAACATAATAAAGGCCATATATGACAAACCCACAGCCAACATCGTTCTCAATGGGGAAAAAAATGAAACCATTTCCTCTTAGATCAGGAAAAAGACAAGGTTGCCCAGTCTCACCACTGTTATTCAACATAGTTTTGGAAGTTTAACCATGGCAATCAGTGAAGAATAAGAAATAAAAGGAATCTAAATCGGAAAAGAAGAAGTAAAGCTGTCAGTGTTTGCAAACGACATGATACTATACATAGCGAATGCTAAAGACTCTACCAGCAACTACTAGAGCTAATCAATGAATTTGGTAATGTTGCGGGATACAAAATTAATACACAGAAATCTCTTGCATTCCTATACACTAATGATGAAAAATCTGAAAGAGAAATTAAGGAAACCCTCCCATTTACTGCAACAAAAAGAACAAAATACTTTGGAATAAACCCACCTAAGGAGACAAAGGACCTATATGAAGAAAACAAAAGGCCTATATGCAGAAAATTATAAGACACTGATGAAAGAAATTAAAGATGATACAAACAGATGGAGAGATATACCATGTTCTTGGATTTGGAAGAATGAACATTGTGAAAATGACTGTACTACCCAAAGCAATCTACAGAGTCAATGCAATCCCTATAAAACTACCAATGGCATTTTTCACAGAACTAGAACCAAAAATTTCACAATTTGTATGAAGACACAAAAGACCCTGAATAGCTAAAGCAATCTTGAGAAAGAAAAACGGAGCAGGAGGAATCAGACTCCCTCACTTCAAACTATACTACAAAGCTACAGTAATAAAGACAGTATGGTACTGGCTCAAAAACAGAAATATAGATAAATGGAACAGGACCGAAAGCCCAGAGATAAACCCACACACATATGGTCACCTTATGTTTGATAAAGGAGGCAAGAATGTCCAATGGAGAAAAGACAGCCTCTTCAATAAGTGGTGCTGGGAAAACTGGACAGCTACATGTAAAAGAATGAAATTAGAACACTCCCTAACACCATACACAAAAATAAACTCAAAATGTATTAAAGACCTCAATGTAAGTCCAGACACTATAAAACTCTTAGATGAAAACTTAGGCAGAACACGCTCTGACATAAATCACAGCAAGATCCTTTTTGAACCACCTCGTAGAGAAATGGAAATAAAAACAAAAATAAACAAATGGGACCTAATGAAACTTAAAAGTTTTTGCACAGCAAAGGAAACCATAAACAAGACCAAAAGACAACCCTCAGAATGGGAGAATATATTTGCAAATGAAGCAGCTGACAAAGGATTAATCTCCAAAATTTACAGGCATCTCATCCAGCTCAATATCAGAAAAAGAAATAACCCAATCCAAAAATGGGCAGAAGACCTAAATAGACATTTCTCCAAAGAAGATATACAGATTGCCAACAAACACATGAAAGGATGCTCAACGTCACTAATCATTAGACAAATGCAAATCAAAACTACAATGAGGTATCACCTCACACCAGTCAGAATGGCCATCATCAAAAAATACACAAACAATAAACGCTGGAGAGGGTGTGGAGAAAAGAGAACCCTCTTGCACTGTTGGTGGGAATGTAAATTGATACAGCCACTTTGGAGAACAGCATGGAGGTTCCTTATAAATCTAAAAATAGAACTGCCATATGACCCAGCAATCCCACTACTGGGCATATACCCTGAGAAAAGCATAATTCAAAAAGAGACATGTACCACAATGTTCATTGTAACTCTATTTAGAATAGCCAGGACATGGAAGCAACCTAAGTGTCCATTGACAGATGAATGGATAAAGAAGATGTGGCACATATATGTAATGGAATATTACTCAGCCATAAAAAGAAATGAAATTGAGTTATTTGTAGTGAGGTGGATGGACCTAGAGACTGTCATACAGAGTGAAGTAAATCAGAATGAGATAAACAAATACTGTATGCTAACACATATATATGGAATCTAAAAACAAGAAAGCAAGAACCTAGGGGCAGGACAGGAATAAAGATGCAGACTTAGGGAGTGTACTTGAGGACACAGAGAGGGGGAAGTGTAAGCTGGGATGAAGTGAGTGAGTGGCGTGGACTTATATATACTACCAAATGTAAAATGGGTAGCTGGAGGGAAGCAGCTGCATAGCACAGGGAGAGCAGCTCGGTGCTCTGTGACCACCTAGAGAGGTGAGATAGGGAGAGTGGGAGGGATTTTCAGGAGGGAGGAGATATGGGGATATATGTATATGTATAGCTGATTCACTTTGCTATAAAGCAGAAACTAACACACCATTGTAAAGCAATTATACTCCAATAAAGATGTTAAAAATTAAATTATTTAATTAAATAATATGCTAATGGATTAAATTGTTTTATAAATTCTCTTTCTGATTTACTCTCCAGAGAGATCTTAAACCCTCCCTTTCACTTATACTTGATTTGATTATGTTGTTATTTGGGGAATTTTCACATTTCCAAAATGGTTCATCATTTCCTCTTTTTTTTTTTTTTTTTTTTTTTTTTTGGCATGTTCTGAATAAACTTAGGGCTTTGTAAGGCAAGACCAGTCAGCCTTTGGAGAGTATATTTCATTTTATTTTTTCAGGTTCTCTTATTTATGTCCACAGTCCTAAACCTGGGGGGTTCTTGCTTTTGACGTATACTAGTTACTAATACTTAGTTTATGTAACTGCACTTGTTTGTCTTTAAAGACAGCTGTTTTTACTTTAATAGTGACCAGTTTTGAGAAATGGATAGTCTATTACCGAAGTGTAAAAATATTTTTAGTCCCCAGGGAATGAGGTAAATTTTTTTTTTTTTTTTTTAGTGAAAATAAGCTCCCCGGCTGAGGCATTTTTTTTTAACATCTTTATTGGAGTATAATTGCTTTACAATGGTGTGTTAGTTTCTACTTTATAACAAAGTGAATCAGTTATACATATACATATGTTCCCGTATCTCTTCCCTCTTGCATCTCCCTCCCTCCCACCCTCCCTATCCCACCCCTCTAGGTGGTCACAAACCACGGAGCTGATCTCCCTGTGCTATGCAGCTTCTTCCGACTAGCTATCTATTTTATGTTTGGTAGTGTATATATGTCCATGCCACTCTCTCACTTTGTCACAGCTTACCCTTCCCCCTCCCCATATCCTCAAGTCCATTCTCTAGTAGGTCTGTGTCTTTATTCCCGTCTTACCTCTAGGTTCTTCATGACATTTTTTTTTCTTTCTTAGATTCCATATATATGTGTTAGAATATGGTATTTGTTTTTCTCTTTCTGACTCACTTCACTCTGTATGACAGACTCTATGTCCGTCCACCTTACTACAGATAACTCAATTTCATTTCTTTCTATGGCTGAGTAATATTCCATTGTATATATGTGCCACATCTTCTTTATCCATTCATCTGTTGATGGACACTTAGATTGCTTCCATGTCCTGGCTATTGTAAATAGAGCTGCAATGAACATTTTGGTACATGAGTTTTTTTGAATTATGGTTTTCTCAGGGTATATGCCCAGTAGTGGGATTGCTGGGTTGTATGGTAATTCTATTTTTAGTTTTTTAAGGAACCTCCATGCTGTTCTCCATAGTGGCTGTATCAATTTACATTTCTACCAACAGTGCAAGAGGGTTCCCTTTTCTCCACACCCTGTCCAGCATTTATTGTTTGTGTATTTTTTGATGATGGCCATTCTGACTGGTGTGAGATGATATCTCATTGTAGTTTTGATTTGCATTTCTCTAATGATTAATGATGTTGAGCATTCTTTCATGTGTTTGTTGGCAATCTGTATATCTTCTTTGGAGAAATGTCTATTTAGGTCTTCTGCCCATTTTTGGATTGGGTTGTTTGTTTTTTTCTTATTGAACTGCATGAGCTGCTTGTAAATTTTGGAGATTAATCCATTGTCAGTTGCTTCATTTGCAAATATTTTCTCCCATTCTGAGGGTTGTCTTTTGGTCTTGTTTATGGTTTCCTTTGCTATGCAAAATCTGAGGCATTTTAAATCTATCCAAAGCCAGCCTGAAGAGATGAACAGGTCTGGCAGCTCAGCTATCATTGCTAAAGGACATGGCTCCAGCATTGACCTTCAGCTCTGTTGGGAAAGGCCACAGTGTTCTGCCAAGAAGGGGATCTGGTTGCAAGTATGTGATGGCAGCCAGCTGCTGACAGTTGTGCATGGGCAATGGAAAGATGTGTTGGCTCAACTCTGACAACACCAGAGCTGACAGGTCCCTGAGAGATGGTGGTATCTAGTGGCTCAAAGTTGTGTTGTGTGGAATCCCCCTCAGGGTCATCTGCCACAACCCAGTGATCAGAGCCACTTTCTTTTCTTTGCTTTTTGCTTAATCTTTGTTTGAAGAAAGGGTTCCATAAGTGAAATAAAATTTTAAAGTAGGAGTTCAGTTCATTTTCCTCATTACATTGGGGTGGAGTTGTGGGGACTGGTGATGAGAACATTTGTCCATAGTCACGGGACTTGCAGTTGGCTCTGTGCAGAAGTGGTTCAGGCTGGGCCCATAGGGAGTGAGTCAGCAGTGGGCCTGGACAAGGTGTCTAGGTCCTCTCAGACTTAAGACATTCTTCTTCCCTTTTCCAGGCAAGTGGAGCCTGGGAATTCCACCCCCATCTCTATGCCACCCATCTAAATAAGATTCAGACTGACTCACCTAAAATGCTCACCTGCTGCTTAGTGGCTATGAGACTTTGAACAAATTTGAATAAATATAACCTCTTCGAATCTCATTTTTCTCACTTAAAAATGGCAGTAATAAGACTTACCTCAAAACTTGTTGAGAATTAAATGCAGTTGGCCCTCCCTATCTGAAGGTTCAGCCAACCACAGATTCAGCCAACTTTGGATGGAAAATACTCCAGAAAAAAAAGAAAAACTCCAGAAAATTCCAGAAAGCAAAATTTGGATTTGTTGCTCACTGGCAACTATTTGCATAGCATGTTATTGTATTTATAACTATTTACATAGCACTTACATTATATTAGGTATTACAAGTAATCTAGAGATGATTTAAAGTATACAGGAGGATGTGCGTAGGTTATATGCAAATATGTCATTGTATATAAATGACTTGAATATTCATGGATATTGGCATCTGCAGGGACTCCTGGAACTAATTCCCTGTGGATACAGAAGGGTGACTGTAATAAATGTCAGATCTGAAAAAATGTTCATCACAGGCCTGTCTCTTGATAGGCGCTCCGTCAGAAGTGGGCATTAGTGTTTGTGTTCTTCCTGAGTTGTGTTTCAGGAAACTCACTCATGCTGGTGGCAGGAAGGTGGGAACAAGGGTACTAGGTCTCACTTATCTGGAAGCTATAGAGTGTGGCCTGGTAAAGATTAACTTGAGAGGATCTTCTTGGGGGAAACTAGATCTCAAACCTGGCAGTCGGTACAATTCATGGCCAATTTCCAATTAATGATAAACAGTTCTAAGCTAGTCAGAAATCTTCCTTCTTCATGGGAGCTCTGCATATGAGGCAGCAGAAGAGAATCCAGATGAGGGAAGAGTTGAGTTGGGGTAGGAGACAGAGCCTGGAGCAATTCCCTAAGCAGAAGAGGTAGCTTCTAGAAGCTACCAGCATGCTAAAAAGGCACCCTTGAAAGTACAGGAAACTATAATTTCCAGAGTCTCCTGCTCTGTGTTCACTTTCCCTGCTACCTGATAATACTCGAGCTGCCTCCAGGCAACTTCCTCAAGGCTTGGTCTGTTCCTGTCTGAAGGTGACCCTGAGTCTAAGAGAAAGGTGGCAGTTAAAGGCTCCACTACCTGAGAAAGCTCTAAATGAGAGTGAGCTTTGTGAAGAGCTGCCTAAAGCATTTGGGAAAGGAGGAAAAAAAAAAAAAGCTGAATTATTTGTATTTCCCAGGGATCTTCAGTGCCTCTGCTGTGCTAGTGTTCAGGGTGTCCTGGACATCTCAGTGGACCCTGGACACACCCCTGCTCTTCCTTAGCTTCCGGTTTAGGGAAGTCATTCCTGTGTCAGGACAGGAAATCATCTGTACTTACACTGCCCACTTGGCTAGATTTCTTCCCTTAAAACAAACACGTCCCAGTCTCAGTGTGGAGAATCCTCTAACTGAAACAGTCCTCTCAGGGAGAAAAGTAAACAACTCTTGCAGTTCTTCTTTATTTGTGATTCATAAATCTGTTCCAATTCATTTTTAGTTTTTCCTTCACCCATGCATCAAGAATTTACTGGTGTCACTGTTTGCCAAGCACAGTATTAGGCACTGGATACAAAGCTAGTGGAGCTCTGGCCCTGTAGGTACTTAAAGCCTCACTGGACATTCCCCAAGCAGCAGGATATCACAGCAGGGTAGAAAGTGCTCAGAAGCTATCCCAGCCCAGAAGAGGGATCTCTAAACAGAGTGTGTGTGGTATGGAATGGACTGTGTCCTCCTGAATTTCCCATGTTGAAGTTCTAACCCCCAGTGTGACTGTATTTGGACATAGGGCTTTTAGGAGGAAACTAAGGTTAAATGAAATCATAAGGGTGGGGTCCTAATCCAATTGGATTGGTGGCCATATGAGAAGAGGATGAAAAAGAGATCCCTCTCTCTCTCCACATGCACACAGTGGGAAAAGAGGTCTCACCAGAGACTGACCATGCTGGCATCCTGATCTTCCAGCTTCCAGGACCGTGAGAAAGTAAATTTCTGTTGATGGTATTTCGTTGTGGCAGTCTGAGCTAAGATAATGTGTGTGTGTGTTTGAGGGGCAGTGGGGCGGGGGGGTTGGGGAGATAGGAGCTTCCCAGAATTGTTGGCACCTCACCTGCCCCCGAAGGACTGTCCGGCTTTGTCATCAGGCCTTGAAGATAAACGTGTAGGGCTGACTTCTTGTAGTTCATAACATTTCTTAGCCAAGTCTGGGATGACTTCCTCAGGACTCAGCAAAGTCAGCCTAGATATGTACAGTTCTGTCTCCCAACTCAGTCCCAACAGGGCCCAATTCAAATCCCACCACTTCTGGCACTATCTGTAATAGAACTGATATCTCTCTCCTTGGGAATTATTTGAAACCTGATCATGACATTTTCATATGTTCTTGTTATCTTACGCACAATTAGATTGACTGTCACATCAGTGCGAAGATCATGTCACTTATTTCTTTGCCTCTATTCCTAGGAAGGTAGAGTAGGGCTTGCCCATAGAGCCTGGTCCATGTTGTTGCTGTCACCAGACAGACTTGGCTGGATCTAGGCTCTGTTGTTTACTGCGTGACTCTGGGGAAATTATTTAACCTCTTTGAGCTTTGGTTTCCTCGTCTGTACTACGGTGATAACATCAGGGCTTATCAGATGGACTTGCTGGCACAGTGAATGAAGCATTGTGTATGGAGGGCTTAGCACAGGATCTGGCCTTTAGCACGTGCTTGGTGTAGGCTTGTTGAAAACCTTTTGATATTTGTCTTTACCAGACCCCATCTCTCACTTCCATGTTTCCTCCTGCAAGACCATTTACTGAGTGACTCACCTATTTGCTGGAAAAATGAAGATAACCTGATGGGCTTTAAACTCTGTTTCTTAATATCAAGGAGATAAAAGGTAGAGGAGGGAGAGTAGAGAAGGAGAAGTGAGAAAAGAAAGAAAGGACTGGGAGAAGCAGAGAAATCGCCTTTATTCTACCAGTGTCTTACCTGTGCCGGCCTCCTGCCAGACCTTAGACACATTTGGGCCTGAGGAGGTGGGAGGGGGGAACCACAGCCAGCCAGGGATCCAAGGCTGCAGCCTGGAGCACAGGGTCCTCTTTAATTAAAGGGCTGCATACTGCACGGTGTCTGCCAAGTGCAGTGAGCTGAGGGCTATACGAGGGGGCCAGCGCCCAGGGAAGGGATGCAGAGCCTGTGGAGCCAAGGGAGAGTAGGGGACCGTGTGACCAAGGGCTTTGTGAGGGCACTGGGTTGCCCGGGTAGGTGAGCTCGTGGAGAGCACTGAGCATCCTTGCACCTTGGAGGAGACCCATCCCCACACGGCAAAGACAGGAGACCGAGAAAAGGAGATTGCACCTCACCCATGTTGGTAAGGTTCCTCTACTTGGCCCAGTCTTCTGACACCACTCCCAGAAGCACAGACCCCACCTGAGCTCAGGGTGGCTGGTTCCCTGGCTTGTGCAGAAAGATTTAGAAACAGGTTGTAGTTTGAAAATGTTCCCATGAGCTTCAAAAAGAGATGAAAGGGTGAGAGACAGGAGGTCAGTAGGGGTTCAGAGTTAGAAACCATCAGTCAACTCTCTGGAGAGTTCTTAGGGAAGTCATACTTATCCATGCAAAGTAAGGGGAGAAGGAAGATAGAAAGTTGTTCTACCGCAGATGAGGGGTTAACCGTCTCCCCGTTTGTAAGTCTTCACAGCACTTCCCCCTAAGGTTTCTGCAATCCTGAATTATTTTTCAACAGTCTCATATCAAAGTACAGCTTTATTATTTTCAAGGAAAACTCACAATAATAGAATTTGAATTTATTTAGCCCTATGGTCATGTGTTATTTCTTTTGTAAATATTACTCAGTGTAGTGTGTTCTAACTTCACATATAAAGCAAAACTGAGGAACCAGGATGGGTTACATAGTAAACCAGTGTAATCAGCTCTACAATCCAGAGAGCACTGTGGGGAAAGGAGCGGATATGGTTTTAGTTGTCCCTATTCCATGTCTGAGGCAGGGCCTCAGGAGGAGGTGTGGTTCTAGATGGCTCGGAAGAACAGGACCAGACTAATAAGTGGAAATGCCAGGGAGGAGGTTCCAGCTCACTACAGGAGGGAACTGTGTGTTGGTGTGTGCCCCCAGCACCGGAAGTATTCAAGCTGAGGCTGAGTGGCCATCACCAGAGAGGAGGAAGGGGGTGTGAGCTTTGCTGTTCTGCTCTCCTGTTCTGCCCTGGTCAGCGGTCCAGGGTGCCGATGAGAGTAGGTAGCAGGTGTGTGGCTGTCTTCCTGATAGAAATCTTCAAAGACTGAGACTGCTTCTCCATCAGCCCAGGCTCCTTTCCTTATTTACTCTTTTGGTAAATTGATCTTTTGTCAACTCTCTAAACCATTCTGAGCCCACTGAAACCTTTTAGACTTGACCACCACTTGGGTTAAACCTCCCAATGTGTGAAGTAGCACTTTATTCTTATTTTGGTTTTAAATAGACCTCTTTCAGGTTTCAAAGAGGTGCTTCTCAAACTTCTGGGAGTTTGAGAATGATTCTAATTCTCTTCATGATTCTATAGCCTCTTCTGGGTTTTGCCTTCCAGACTATGATCCTCATATATTGTCTTTTCCATACTTAAACCTATGAGTCACCTTGAGAGTTTTACTGTGCTTTGCTAGATCTTTTCCAGCTTTTTAAAAATACCTTCGTGAAGTAGGATATCCTGAACCACATGCAGCTTTTCCAGCTTACATTTCTGCAGTTTTATGCATATTTACTCTGTGGGAGGCAGTGTGGTGTATATGAAAATGCGTGATTTTAGGGCATAGAAAATCCTGGATCTTCCATGGATGTTATGGGCTGTGTGACTTTGGGGAGTTATTTAACCAGCCACTTTGAGCATCAGTTTCCGCATTTGCAAGATGGAGATAGCAGTAGGCACCTCAGATGTTCATGAGGATAAACAACTTGGCTTTTTTAAAAAATAATTATTTATTTGGCTGCACTGGGTCTTAGTTGAGGCACGTGGGATCTTCGTTGCCGCATGCAGGATCTTTAGTTGCAGCATGTGGGATCTAGTTCCCTGACCAGGGATGGAACCCAGGCCCCCTGCACTGGGAGTGTGGAGTCCTAACCACTGGACCACCAGGGAAGTCCTGCAACTTAGCATTTTAAAGTCTAGTACCCTGCCTTGCGTTCAGTAAGCCCTGAATAATTTAGAGGAGAAGGAGCTGGAGAAGGAGAAGAAAGTTCCCATTCTTGATTATAATATCTTTTTAATGAGGGACCTATTTAATGAAACAGGTAATAATTATTTCAGAGCAGTATATTTGAACCTCCCTGTCATATTCCAATTTCACTTATCTGGGTCATATTCATTTAAACTGATCTCTTCTTTCATTCCAGTCAAATAGATAAGAACGTTGTATTCATGCATTATTAAATATAACTTAAACTTACAGCCTTGCATCTTTATAAACATAAGTGAGTAATATGTGAGAGAGATAGAGAATGAACCCGCTATCTTCTGGTTAATGTTTAGACAGTCTTGGCACCTCCCAGAAGCAAGAGCTACAGCGAGAGAAGTGGGAGAGGAGCAAGCTGCCAGGCAGAAGCCTCTCTCGGCGTTCCATCAGCAAGGAGAGGTGGGTGGAGACCCTGGTGGTGGCCGACACGAAGATGATTGAGTACCATGGGAGCGAGAATGTGGAGTCCTATATCCTCACCATCATGAACATGGTACGTCAGACCACGTGGGGACAGGGGCAGCTGGTGAATAGATACCACTAGAGGTGCTCCATCCCCCAAATAAGAGACCTTCTTTTGATCCCCTTTTTTTTTTTTTTTTTGCGGTACGCGGGCCTCTCACTGTTGTGGCCTCTCCCATTGTGGAGCACAGGCTCCGGAAGTGCAGGCTCAGCGGCCATGGCTCACGGGCCCAGCCGCTCCACGGCATGTGGGATCTTCCCGGACCGGGGCACGAACCCGTGTCACCTGCATCGGCAGGCGGTCTCTCAACCACTGCGCCACCAGGGAAGCCCCCTTTATTTTTTAATTTTTTTTTAATTTTTTTTTTTTGGCTGCACAGCTTGCAGGATCTTAGTGCCCCGACCAGGGATTGAACCGGGCCCTTGGCCCTGAAAGTGCAGAGTCCTAACCACTGGACTGCCAGGGAATTCCCTGGTCCTTTTAATATATATATACATATATATATATATGTATTTATATTTATAAATATATTCCATGCCTAGATAATTAAGGACAAATTATTCTTTCTCTTAAAAACATGTATCCTAGGAAAACTTATAATGTATCATGTACATTTTCTACTAGTTACTTATCAAGTGACTCAATCATTTTAATATGATTTTTTCCTCACTGATTTATATAAGTTCACAAATGAGGAAACCGAGACAAAGAACTAGAACATGATTTCTTCAAGGTAGTTGGAGCTAGAATTGGAATAAAGTTAAGGACCCCTAATTTGAAGCTTCCGTTTTGCCTTGTAATGCTTCCTGCTTTCCCACGTGGCCGTATCTCACTCATCTTTGCACTCCACCAAAAATTCCTGATCTATAAGATAAGGAATTATTTCAACTACATTACAGTTCTGTTTCTTCCCCTCCTCCAGCATTTATCTGTTCTCTGTTCATGTGAGCCTAACGGTTTTCCGTTTCTGACTCTAGGTCACCGGGTTGTTCCATAACCCAAGCATTGGCAATGCAATTCACATCGTTGTGGTTCGGCTCATTCTACTTGAAGAAGAAGAGGTAAGGAATAGTTTCCCCACCGGTCTTGTGACCTGGCTCTTCACACTCCCTACCTGCTTCCTTCAGAAGAGCTGTGGATGGACAAGAAAGAGGGTACCAGAAAGATGTTTGGAAGCCCATCCGTGTTATTTTCTTGGGAATTCAGGGATGTCAAGTGGGAGATAGAGAACGTTTCCGAGATATACAGACTTGAAATCACCTGACGGTCTTTGTATCTAGTAACTCACAAATCAGATTGACAGCAGTGACTAAGAATGTTCCACAGTGGAAACAGACTAAATCATGTTATGGCTGGGTGATTCAAATAAAAGTTAGGAGAGACATGGTAATACTGAACCTTTTACACTGTTTATTTACCTCTTGCATGTTAATACATGTCTCTCGGATCTGGGCCCGCTTGTCTCTCCGCAATTTTACTTGGGGATTCTATCTCTTCTCAGAGACTTAGAGAGCATGTGTATGCTGAGACTCAACTGATACCTCAAGCCCAGACCTCCTACTTGAGCTCCAGACTTACATCCAGTTGCTCATTTGACATCTCAACCTGGATGTGTTCTACTCCACTTGAACTTGGAAACTTAGTCCAAAGTGGAATTCTCGATTACTCCCTGCCCGAATCATCTCAGCCCTGCCTTCCACCCTTCCCCTACCCCCCATCTTACCCATCTCAGTAAACGGTGCTATTGTGCACTGTTACATAAGCCTGGGAGTCACTCTTGCTTCCCTCCTTTCTTATCTTCCACGTTCCACAGCAAGGCCCACCGTGCTCCTACCTTCAAAGTGCATCTCAAAATCACCCACTGTTGTTCATCATGTCCACAGTCATTGTGTTGGTTTATGGCTTTTATCATATCCTGCCTAGACTACCACAGTGAGATCCCAAATGCTCTTCCTATTTTAAGCCTTCCCTGACACCCCCAGCACCCTAATCCAATCTCTGCGTAGCAGTTAGAATGGCAATTTTAGATACAAATTGAGTTGCTCCACTGAGCAAAACTATTTAATGGATTTATGTCGTTTTTAGAACAAATTCAGCATTTCTTACTGCGTCCTGCAGAGACATTCATGGTCTAGCCTCCGTCCACCTTTCCATTTTTTCCTTGTGTCACTCTCTGCCTCGCTTACCCCACATCCCCCCACTTTGCCCACCCCCGCACTGGACTTCAGATAGGTTCCAGAACACGCAAGGCCCCCGTCAGCCTCATGGCCTATGCACTTGAGGTTCCCAGTGCCTGAAGCACTCCTGCCCTGGCTCTGCTCAGTGGCTGACACCTTCTCACCTCTCAGGCCTCTGTTGAAATGCTGCCTCTTCAGAGAGGTCTCAATGACCAGCCTACCCAAAGCTGGTCCCACTTAACTGTTCTCCATCACAGAAAGTGATTTACTTCCTTTACTGATACCACTCTTGCAATTCATTAACAGTCTGTGTATTTGTTTTCTCTTTTCTTATTTATCTCAGCCACCATCAGAATGTGAATTCCATGAGAGTGGTAACTATGTCCCTTTATCCTTGGCTTTGTCTCCAGTACTGAACACAGTGCCTGGCCATGAATGAATGAATAAATAAATGAATGAAGTAAAATTTAGTGAATGACTGAACCAGCCAACCTGATGAAATGACTTTGCAATCTATAACACTTAGCCAGCAGCTGAGATATGTGAAGAAGGGCATCGTTCAAATCTTCATCAGCAAGAGATCTGAGGTCAAAATGCTCAGGGCAGGGTTGATTGCTTTCGGAGGAGAAGCCTCCAGGCAGATTTTAAAACAACAATCTCTGGAGCCTGATCCTTTTTCCTTCTTCTCCCCTCTACCATCGCTATTTCCCTTAGTCACTCAAGATATACTTTGGGTATCTTGGAATACCGATGGATATATTATTTCCCTTCCTGTAAACCTTTTGTTAAGAAAATTTACCCAAAACTTAGAAACCAGGCAAAACAAAAACTATGTGTCCTTTCAGTGTCTAACATGACCTATCTCACTCTATGGGAATGTAACTTTGTTTGATTATTATTCATGATTGATTAGGGTCTAGACATGGTAAAGTTAGGTGTTAACATGCAGGAAACTGATAGAGTACAAATGGGTTTTGGACAGTAGAGATGGAAATGATTTGTGTCCAGCAAGAAGATAACTCCAAAGACTATGGTTTTATTGGTCTGTGGAACATTATGTAATTTTGTATCTAATGTAGCAGTCTTAGGCCAGCATTCTTTTTTTTTTTTTTTAACTGACTATAGTTGCATCAGTTTCATGTATCTGCCTTCGAACCAGCTTTGCCATCTTGCCTGTCTCCTTATTAGTGAGTTAAATATATCTTGAACATGGGCTCACTATATATCTGTCTGAGAATTATGTTTTTAACTTTTTGAAAATTATACCTGGATACCTTGGAAGACAAATTTTCACTACTGTATAATGGCCTAGCATATATGCATGCTTAGCTACAGGGGGGAAAAAGGAAGGTTCTTCTGGGTGTGGGAAGGAAAAACCTTTACCCTCTGCAGTTTCAACAGCAGCACTAGTGGGAGCTCAACATGTGGCTTCTGTGGATTTTGGGCCCCTTTTAACTCTGTAGCTCTTCATTCCAGGAAACAATGCCGCCAAAGTCTTGCTTCCAGTGGAATCCTTTGAAAGAACTGGATTGGCCATTACCTCTCTGACCCCACCACAGTTACATTGTTTTTCTTCTTCCCTTCCTCATTTCGCAAGTGCAATGAGACACAAATGATTTGCTGCAAAAATCCACGGCTTCCTTTCTCCCACTTGCCAAATATCTTCCTCATTCAAGCTTTTATAGACTCTCCAAGGGGTACAAGGTTCATAATTTGACAACAGAACGGCCAGCTCATTGGAGAGTTGCAATTCACAATTCTCATTTTCTTGATTCCCAGATCATGGCTCTAACTATTCTTCACATCTTGGACTAATGAGCAGCCCCATCAACAGCAAACAGCAATGACTCCAGCCCTTAACTTACATCAGGGTAGCAGCCAGAGGCAGGAAGTACAGTGTGAGGTACTGGGAGGTGACTGCTCTTGAGCAAGGAGACCTGAGTTCGAGTCCTGACTCTGTCATCATCCCGTAGGTAACTCTGAGAAAGTCACATCATTGCTGCATCCCTCCTTTTTTCTTCATCTGTAAATGAGAAGCACGTTGTGGTACGTCAACTCTATGTCTCATGCTGTGCTAGCTGGTGAGGGTACAAATATGAATCAACATCGTATTTCTGATTGTGAGGAGCTTAGCATCTCCTGCACAAAGGCACAGAATAGAAAATTTCAAATTGAGCTTGTCATGAATACAAAGAAAAGAAAAAGAGTACCTGGGATAAGGAAGGATACTTGGATGTCTATGCTGGGTTTTAGAGGATGAGAAGAAATTAACCAGTGAGGAAGGACATCCCAGGAAGGGGAACCTAGAAGTAGGGACAATAGCCTTAGTGCTTAAACTAAGCACTAAGCATGCATATATGCTAGACCATTTATCTGTGAGAGGCTGTGAACACACCACTGATCATGAACCACAAAATGGGAGGCTCAGAAACCTTGCTGTGAAAAAAGGAAACAATGAGATTTTGTCGGAGGCAGGAGAGAAAACAGCCGATGGAAACCTGCCCACCTCCGTTCACACCTGGTCTTGTTCCAGTGTTACCTGTCTCTGTGTGTGACATCATCATCCTTCCTGTTGTAGGAGCCAAAGACCCAGAAGGCATCCATGACACCTCCTTCTCCCCCCTCCACCCCATATCCAGCCCATCATCATGTACTCACAGTTTTCTCTGACCATCTCATTTACATCACTTTAATTCAAGATACAGTTATCTCTTTCCTGGGCTATAGTTGTATGTACTTTCTGGTCTGCTTGGATTCCTTTTGATCTTGTTTTCTCATTGCAGCCAGGATGATCTCTAAATGGTAATCTGATTATCTCTACCCTCCTGACACCCCTTTCCAAAGCCCATCCCTGGTTTAAAGCAATCCAGTGTTTCTCTGATTCCCTCTCTAATCACTTACTATGCCCTCCTTGCTCTTGAGATAGAGTGATAGTCTTCTACTTATCATGCTTTCTCCTGCTGCTGGTCTTGTTATTGCCTGGACTGTCTTCCTTTTTGACTTCACTTAGTTAACACCTTCATCCTTCAGATCTCAGCTCAAGTGTCTCCTGGCTGGGGAAGCCTTCCCTGATGTCCATGCCCAGTAATATTTTATTATATACTCCCACAATACTGCATTTCTCCTTCATAGCACGTATCCGAATTGTAAGTTTACATCTATTTGCCTGCCATACTTTCCTTCATTAGTGTGTAAGACTGGGTCTGGCAAAGGTTGGGTCTGGTGTTGCTTGCCACTTAGCCCTACTGGTATATAACAGATAAGAGAAAGAGTGAATGAGTGAGGCCAGCAGTCAGTGGGTGAAGATAAGTGGCCAAGTCATGACAAGCCTGTGGCCCCATAAAGGGGTTTGGATCTAATCCTGTGGGAGTCTCTGGTTGATTCCAAACTGAGAGATGAAATGGAGAGAAAGGCATTAGAGAGATGGCTCTGAGGCTCTGTGGGAAGTGACATGAGGTGGGGAACACTGAGGTAGGTCTCTTCCATCAGTGACTTTCTATGGCTCTCATCTTTCTTATTCAAAGTCATACCTGACAGCTAACAGCATTTTGGACTTCATTTTCTGTGGTGGGTTCCAGAGACTTGGTGATTAACCTACATACATAAAATACAGTTTCTCTATGTCAGTTACTGCCATGTAAAAAACCACTGGGGAATTTCATCACATTTTGAGAATAAATTAGTCGGATGCAATACTAATTTGGGAGCATCCTGGAGATGTCTCAAAGAATAGAGGGTCACATTTTGGACCAGTGGAAACTCAGGTACACAAAACCATGAGCTGGAAAGATTTGTCTAGCATATTAAGACATCATGGTGAGATGAGATTGGCCATGTGTTGATAATTTTTGAAGCTAACTGATGGATTCATCGGGATTTATTACACTACTCCTTCCACTTTTGTATATGTTTGAAATTTTCCATAATAAAAAAGTTTTTAAAAATTAAAAAAAAAAAAGACATCAGGGACCAAGCAATCAGAGTGGCTTCAGAGATGAGCCAGCTTGCTCTCTGTCCTATCCTGCCTCCATCCAGCCCTAAATCAAATTCTCATTTCCACCTTATGACCCTAGTCCTATCCTTTGAACTTCCATCCTCCCTCAAGGACTCGCACACGAACTTAACCTTTAGCCCTTTCCACTTTAGACCAACTCATTCAATGGCCTCCCTGCTCTACTTTTGGGCTGGGGTTACGGATAGGATTGCTCCCTTCCCTCCTACTCTTGTGAGCAGTTAACATTGTAGTGAGCACAGGTTTATAGTCAGTCCCCCCTCTTTCTAGTCATGTAACCTTTGGTAGGTTACTCATCTGTGTCTCCATTTCTTCATTTGGTAAATATTTACTTCCTAGGGTTGCTATGAGAATCAAACGTGTTAATTCATGTAATAGTCAGCCTCGTATCTGGCTTGTAGAAACCACTCCATCAGTGTTACATGTCAGTATCATTCTTATTCTTATCATTGTCATCATCATCAGGTCCCACAACAACCCTGGAAACTTGTTACTGTAATACTCATTTCACAGATGAGGAAACTGTACCAAAGTCCTTGACAGAAAACAGAAAACCTAAAGGAGAAGATTAGAATCATAAGAAGTTGGAGGCTTCTTTTAAGAACAGGATGGAGACAAAACTGGGATGGGAGCGAGTTGGGATGACGCCAGCCAGATGGGCCCCAGGTCGCTGTGCCATTGAGGGGTAGAGCCTGCGGGTGTCAGGCTGGCTTGAAGGAGCTGCAGTAGAGCTGACAGACGGGAGGGAGATGACTTTTCACAGAGGATTTCGCTCTTGGTCTCAGAGTGATTTAGTGTTGGGTTCACTTCTGTGAGCCTCTGGGGTTAAAAGCCTGTTAACTCCGGCAGTTCAGACTGGTGACTTCCCTGTCCCCAGGGTGATTGGTGGGTCTGTTATAACCTATAGAACTGCTGCTTTTTCAAGATAAATGTCAAAAATAAGGTAAATGAATTCGTACATTCATCACTTTTTTTAAAAGTCAAGTATCTCGGGCTTCCCTGGTGGCACAGTGGTTAAGAATCCTCCTGCCAATGCAGGGAACACGGGTTCGAGCCCTGGTCTGGGAAGATCCCACGTGCCGCGGAGCAACTAAGCTCTTGCGCCACAACTACTGAGCCTGCGCTCTACAGCCCGTGATCCACAACTACTGAGCCTGCACGCCTAGAGCCCGTGCTCCGCAACAAGAGAAGCCACTGCAATGAGAAGCCCGCGCACCGCGACAAAGTGTAGCCCCCACTCGCTGCAACTAGAGAAAGCCCAAGCTCAAACACGAAGACACAGTACAGCCAAAAATAAATAAATTAATTTTTTAAAAAATCAAGTATCTCTTCCTTTGATCATCAGATGAGTTATTCCACTTTACTGCTTTTCCCTTCTCTGCCTGTTCTCTTTCTTCCAGGAACCTAAGCCTGGCTAGCAGAGCACGATCAGATTGTGCGTTGAATCGCAAATTCTCAAGGAAATCAATACATGATTTTTTTTTCATTGTAAAGAGAGAGCTTACAAAGAGAACAATTTATAATAAAAGCCATGTTCTTGCAAGATCATCTTCTCTCTCCCATTTGGGACTCTTTCTGCGAGCCACCACTGATTTCCTCTAGGTCACCTCCCTGTCCAATCAGGTCACATACTCAAATAAATAGGAAAGGGGAAGTGGGAAGTGAATTGGACTTGTTTTAGAAAATGAGGTGAGAAAAAATGATGAAAGAACAAAAAGGGAAATCTATTTTTGTTTTCAAAGGAAATATGAAAAAAATTTGTCTGGATGGGGGTTTGTTTTGACAAGCTCGAATAATGACGAGGATGCTTTACAGGAAATGTTTGGTACTGTACAAGTCTCCCCTTATTCATTGTGTGCCAGTGTGATCTCTCCAAAGCTCCTCTGTATCTTGTGTGTGCTGAGGGCTGCATGGTGTTGAGGTGTAGCTAATAACACTAACCAAGGCTCCTGGGATCAAGTACATTCAAGAAACTGAGAAAGTGTTGGACTTAACCTCTTATGAGACTTGGAGATAAAAAGGCTGAGGATGCTGAAAAAAGTGGTGCTTAATTCAAACTTCCTGGAAGAGTCACGACATCTAGCAGACAAGCAGTAAGCACTGAACTTGTGTTAAATGCCACATACTGTAGATGAAAGTTCTGCACAAGGGCAAGGCACCCAGCTACAAATGACCAGCAACTCAGTTAATTACACTTGCTTTGTCTGTAAGAGGAACTGACAGAGGCAGGGAGAAAGCAAGCAAGATTTGGGGGTAGACTTTGGGCCAATATTTTTTTTTCTCATGTCAATGAAAATTCAATTAACTATCAAGTTAAGAAGATTAAAAAAAGGGAATTTTATTTGAGCTAAACTGAGGGTTATAAACCGAGAACAGATTCTCAGAAAGCTCTGAGAATAACATCACACAGTTTTAACATTTTAACCTAGTGCAGCAAGTGCTGTGAACCAAGATGCCCAAGATGTATTTGTAGGAAACTACTCCAGATTGGGGGCAGGCAATGCTCCTTGGAAATGCCCCAGTTGAATCTTAAAGAATTAATAGATGCTGAGTAAGTTAAAGGGAGTAAATGATGAGAGAAAGGAGGTGTTCTAGGCAGAGCAAGCAGCCAGAAGAAAGCAAGGAGAAAAATAACGTGTGCGTGGGCCTGGAGGGAATGGTAATACAGGCAGTTTGAATGTTGCTGGAACATAAACTACGAGGTTGAAAATGAAGGGAGGGCTTCCTGGAGGTTAGACTTTAAAGGGTCTTGAGTCTTACATGGTGATATGAGCAGACTTTGATTTTGGCTAGATTAACTTGGCAATGGCAAGGAGGATAGATTTATCTAATTTTTTATTTTATTTATTTATTTATTTTTTTGGCTGCATCGGGTCTTAGTTGCAGCACACAGGGTCTCCGTTGAGGCATACGGGTTTTTTCATTGTGGTGTAGGCTCTTCGTTGTGGTGTGTGGGCTTCTCCCTAGTTGTGGCATGTGGGTTTTCTCTCTCTAGTTGTGGCGCACAGGCTCCAGGGCACGTGGGCTCTGTAGTTTGTGGCACGTGGGCTCTCTCGTTGAGGTACACGAGCTCAGTAGTTGTGGTGCGTGGGCTTAGTTGCCCCGCGACATGTGAGATCTTAGTTCCCTGACCAGGGATCGAACCCACATCCCCTGCATTGGAAGGCGGATTCTTTACCACTGGACCACCAGGGAAGTCCTGGGAGGATAGATTTAAAGAGAAGAAAGAAGGAAAACAGTTAAGAGATGCTGTAAGAATTAATCCAGGCATAAAATGATGAGGGTTTGAGCTAGGGCAGTTGGGAGTAAAGATGGAGAGGAGGTAAAGTTAGCAGCACATCGTGATAGATTGAGATGCCGAATAAGGAGAGAGGAGAGACCAGCAGGAGGACACTGATGGTGGTTCCTGTAACTAAGAGGATGCAGGAAGAATAGCAGGTTAACGTGGAGAGAAAGGATTTCAGGGATGCTGAGCTGTGGGTACCTCTGGTGCCATCTGGAAGGGGGTGTCCATCAAGAGATTTGGGTACGTGAGTTTGAACTCCAGGAGAGGTTTGGAATGAGATTGAGATTTGAGAGTTAATAGTGTATAGGTGATTTCCCAAAATACAACTGTGATTGAGAGTGAACTAGCAATGAGCCAAAAGCAGGGCAGAAGAGCCCATAAAGGAGCCCAAGAAGTGGCCGGAGAGTAAAACGAGGAAGGAGAGCTGGAAGGAGAGGGTCTCTGCCTGTGTTTGTCTCCTTCCTGGTGGTGGGAGTGTGAGGTGGGGGAGATAAATAAGCAATAACCATTGATAGGTGAATTGCTAATTCTTTGCAGTTATTCAAACAGAAGGTTTAGAGAAGTCTTCAATAGTTTGGAAACCACCATTCCTGGATTAGTAGCTGCATACCTTGCATCACAACCTTGCTCTGCCAAAACCTGCTGAATTACTCCCCTCTCTGGCCTGGATTTCCTCATCATTTAAATGAGAGGATTGGGTTTATAGTTCCCAAGATCCTTCAGGGAAATGGGCTCGTAGTAACTATGGGAAAATTGGAGGCAGAATTTATGCTGCGGCATCTGGAAGATGACTGCTTTCCCCGTCACGGTGAAGATATGTCCTTGCTGACACTGAATTTGGCTCAGAATCCAGGGACAGTGGATGTTTGTAAACATTCACTTTTCCTCAAACAGACACATGTGGATTGGTATGTAAGTTCTTCCAAAATCGTGAGTCCAGCCAGTGTATAAAAGGACAGTATAGCACAGGGAGATCAGCTCTGTGGTTTGTGACCAGCTAGAGGGGTGGGATAGGGAGGGTGGGAGAGAGGGAGATGCAAGAGAGAGGGGATATGAGGATATATGTATATGTATAGCTGATTCACTTTGTTATAAAGCAGAAACTAACACACCGTTGTAAAGCAATTATACTCCAATAAAGATGTTAAAAAAAAAAAAAAGGACAATATTGAAGGAAAAAATTGATTTTTTCCAGTCTGGCAATATCCCACCTTGAGCTGTGTGCCCCCTCCAGGGACTGTGAGCCACAGGAGGACATTTCGAGAGGGCCTCCATCTGCTTCTGCCTGTGTGGCCACCTTGGCTCTAACAAGCTTTTACATTCATGGCTATTTAAATAGAGAACTTAACTGAACCTCAGAGTGGGTGTGTGGGTATGTGGGTCTGTGATGTGTGGGCTCTTCCTACCCACTGTAACCCATCTGAAAGATTATAGGTTTCCTTTGATTCAAAACTCTGGGAACTCACACATATTCAATTAGTAAGTAACCCACATAGGCTCATACTGAAAAGTGCTTTATAACGCTGTCCCCAACCTTTTTGGCACCAGGGAACTGTTTCGTGGAAGTCAATTTTTCCACAGATGGGGACGGGGGGGGGATGGTTCAGATGGTAATGCCAGCGATCAGGGCGCAGGGGGTTTCAGGCAGTGACGTGAGCGATGGGGAGCGATGGGGAGCAGCAGATGAAGCTTCGCTTGCTCCCTTGCCCGCTGCACACCTCCTGCTGTGTGGCCTGGCTCCTAACAGGCCGCGAACTGGTACCGGCCCACGGCCCGGGGGTTGGGGAGCCCTGCTTTATAAGACCTTCTATTGCAACCCTCTAGCCTTGATTCAGATCAGTTATTATTTTTAAGATATTAAAAATTTTTTGAGGTAATTGTAGATTCACATGCAGTTGTAAGAAGTACAGAGAAATCCCATATACCCTTCGCCCAGTTTCCCCCAGCGGTAACATCTCATATAACTTTGGTACAACATTAGAACCAATAAATTGATATTCATACAAACCACCTACCTTATTCAGATTTCACCAGTTTTACAAGCACTAATTGATGTGTGAGTGTGTGTGTGTGTGTGTGTGTGTGTGTGTGTGTGTGTGTGTATTCACAGTTAGTTCTATGCAATTTTAACATGTATAGATTTCTGGAACATTTGCCACAGTACAGAACAGTTCCATTACAAAGATCCCTCATGCTACCCTTTTGTACCTCCCTTCTGTCTACCGACCTAACTCCTGGAAAGCACTAATCTGTTCTACGTCTCTATAATTTTGTCATTTCAAGAATGTTATATAAATGGAATCATATAGTATATAACCTCTTGAGATTGGATTGTTTTCATTCAGTGTAATTCCCTTGAGATCCATCCAAGTTGTGTGTATGGAGAGTTTGTTCCTTTTTGGTCCTAAGTAGCATTCCATGGTATATAACAGTTTATTTAACCATTCACTCATTGAGGGACATTTGGGTTGTTTCCAGTTTTCTGCTATCATGCATGAAGCTGCTATAAACATTCCACTACAGGCTTTTGTGTGAGCATGAGTCTTCATTTCTCTGGGACAGATGTCCAGGAATGTACTTGCTGGGTCATATGGTAGTTGCATGTTTAGTTTTTAAAGAAACCTCAGACTGTTTTCCATAGCGGCTATACCACTTTACGTTCTCACCAGCAGTGTACGAGTGACCCAATTTTACCACATCCTTACCACTGTTTGGGTGCTGTCACTTTTTAAAATTTTAGTCATTCTGATAGGCAGGTAGTGATATCTCATTGTGGTTTTAATTTGCAGTTCTCTGACGGCTAATGAGGTTCAACATCTTTTTGTTGTGCTTATTCGCCGTCTGTATATCCCCTTCAGTGAAATGTCTCTTCATGTCTTTTGCCTGTTTTCTCATTGTTCTTTTACTGTTGAGTTTTGAGAGATCTTTAGATTTTCTAGAGGCAAGTCCTTTGACAGCTATATGGCTTACAAATACTTTCTCCCACTCTGTAGCTCATCTTTTCATTCTCTTCACAAGTTTCTCTCAGAGCACAAGTTTTTCATTTTGATGAGGTCCAATTTTTCAGTTCTTCCTTTTCTGGATCATCTGATTAGTATCCAGTCTCTGAACTCTTTCCCTAGGGACCCAAGACTTTCCCCTATGATTTTTTTCGAAAGTTTTATATTTTACATTTCAGTCTGTGATACATCTTGAGATAATTTTTGTATAAGGTGTGAAGTTTAGATCAAGACTCATGTCATTCCTCAGAATTTTGTAATTTTCCAGATACAGATCCTGTACATGTTTTGTTAGATTTATACCACTTTCATTTTCTTTGGAACAATGCAAAATGGCATGATTTTTTAATTAATGAGTATTCTTTCAGAGACTTCCTCCCCCCAAAACAAACAAACAAACAAATGTAGGGTTTAAAACAAACCTCAAAGCAATCTAATCATAGCTAATGTTTTGTCTGATTACTTGCCTTCTTGTCTGAAGGGGAAGTAAGGCACCTTTCTAATGAGGCTGGTCACCGATTAGAAGTACAGCTTCATCAAGGAACCCCTGTTCTCATAGTCTTTGATTCAGTAACTGACCTGAGTGACCTTCAGCTAGTTCTTCACTTCTCTGAGGTTTAACTTCCTCTTATTATAAAATGAAAATAACAATGCTTTCTTTACAAGTAACGCTGAGAAGATGAAATTAATTAGAGAATTTATGTGAAAATATCTGGCACATAAGTAAATAAATGATCAAGAAATGTTTCTTTCCTTCCGTTTCTCCTTTCCCATCCTTCTACCCTCCACCCTCACTCCTTTTCTTTCCTCCTCTTTTCTTCCTTTCCATTCGTAATTCATGCCACCTAGCCAGTGCTTTATGGTGGGTGTGGGATGTTTGTTCCAGTAGGGTTCCTGTTCTAACTACAGTTTTACTAGTTGAATAGGAGACTGACTCACCTGTGCCCAGCTAGTCCCCAGAACCTCTCTCCCTCCACCACCATATACCCTATAATGGATGATATAATGATGAGGATTGTTAAATAATGAAGTCTGTTGCTTTTATTTAAATTCTTTACACTAGGGAGTTCAGTGAGTTTTTATGAGCGATGAGCCACCTGCCTGTGTTTTCATGAAGGGAAGGTGATCTATGGTAGTCAATTAGCATGGGTGGGGGGACCTGGGAGTACCTCTGACAAGCAAGTACCTCTGTTGGATTTGGGTGTGGGCCTTAGCAAAATACAGAATATAGAGAAGCAAGCTCATGGTTTGATGTAGAGACAGCCCTGAAGACCTTGGGCCGAGCCCAGAGTAATAGACTTGGATTGGAGTGAGCCAAGGGAGGTAGTCATTCTCCACATAGAATCCACCCTGTTTAAGAGATGGCACTATATAGAGATCCCGAAGAAATGAGGCAAGGGAAAGGAATTTCTCCTTTAGAAATTCGAATTAAACTGGAGCCCTTCTAGGGCTGATTATCCCTTTTTTCTTCTCTCCCATTTGACAAGTGTTCATCCAGTTAATTTGGAACAAGCCCTCTCCTTCCATCTCCAATAGTAACTGTGGGCCAGCTAGATATGACTCAGGAGCCCTTGAAGTTGCAGGCTGGGGCATCTACCCCAGCGTCCTAATTGTTGTCAGACAATCAATGATCCTAACTGGTTAAAAGCCTGGAGAGATTGTGTCACCCTCTGCCCTTTACCCACAGATGTCAAACCAAGATGGAAACCATGGGCAAGGAAACATCCAGTACATCCTTGCAGGATACCTCATGAAAGGAAGATGCTTTTTGTTGAAAGTCTATTCATTTTGCATTAGAAATAAAAATGTCTCTTTGGAATTGTATTGGCTTAGGAAGAAGAGAACCAGTAGAAATAGAACTTCAAACAGATCTTGGTCTTTGCTAATGTATTTTTAGTTTTTCTTCAAGGGCTACTTGTCCCAGTAATAATTTGTATCCTGCAGTGCTCCCCTTTGCGTTCTTTTAGTGGAAGTCATGGGAATGATCGTGTTTAGAGAAGGGGGTTGGCCTAGAGGAGTACATTGGCCTCCCTGAATTCTTGCCAGATGTCTGGGACACCCACCCAGAGCTCATCTCACCTAGCTGCTTCTGAAGACTAAAGTGATGGGCTCTGACCAGAAAAATCACCCATGCCAATCTCTTCCTCTTCTTTCTCCAGCAAGGATTGAAAATAGTTCACCATGCAGAGAAGACACTGTCCAGCTTCTGTAAGTGGCAGAAGAGCATCAATCCCAAGAGTGACCTCAACCCTGCCCATCATGATGTGGCCGTCCTTCTCACCAGGTACCCCAGAGCCAGGGGCTGCAAGGCAGGGAGGGCTGGCAGGTGAAAGGGTTGCCAGGTATTCAACCTCATGAGATTCTTCTGCTCTTTGCTGCTCTTGTCATTTAAAAGGCAGCGTCTATCAACTAGACACTTCCTGACTCCCATACCTGTAAGGGAGCAGTCAGCAAACTTGCTCAATGTGCACAGCTCTCTGTGTTAATAAACTGCATCTGCTCTTTCCTATCCCAGTGATGATTTCATCTTTAAAACTGGCTTTTCGGTGCAGCTCTATAAACAGGAAGCTTGTTAGCAGATCCTCATTAAAGGCTCCTTTAACTCTTAACCATGGAATTTCTCATCCTTTAATTTTCTTTTTAAAAATTTCCTCCAATTTAGAAAGCTGCAACTATCTCTACAGAAATCAGTCCTCCTTGTAACCCATCTCTGACTGATGTTGAAGACAGAATATGGGGAGAAGGTCCTCCCCTGAATAGGCAGAGTGGTTTGCTTGCACCTTTCTCCCTTTTACCCTCATGAAGATACTATTTGTTCTGACTACAGAGAGACCCTATGGTGCTAAAGAAGAACCGTCAGACCTTCTAGGACTCATAGCTGTGAAAAGCTAGTGAATTTACCTGATCAACCTAGGTTCTTGGAATGCTATGTTTGCTCATTGATTCATTAAATATTTTTTGAGTACCTACTATGTAACAGACATTATTTTAATCTAGACAAATGAAGCTCTTAATGGGGGGAAAGTAAGTTTTCACTGGGCACTCCTATGCACATTCAGAGACATCCTGAAATCCAGAGATGTGTCGTGGAAGAGGCCTTTCAGCCTGGCCCTCCAGCTGAAGAGACCCTCATGAGCGGAAAGGCCCTGGGTGTCTGTCTGTTGTTCCTGGGGAGGACAGGCTGCCCCTGAACACCTTGGCTTGTCATCTGTCCCTTTGACAGGGTTATCCCAGTGCATAGGTTATGTACAAGGGATGTACATAACCTATGTACACCCTATCCAAATTTCTGCCTTACCCTGGCCCAAAATTCCAATCATTAGAATCACTCTTTTGAGTGATAGTATCAAAACTTCGGTTGAATGCAAATACGTTCCAAAATAAGTCCGTGGCATAAACCTATTACGTTAGGTTCATTAGGTCTTATGACACCTGGGTTGATCATAGCTCCCCTGGGAAATAGGTTGGTGTGGGTGTAGAATGTAAGCACAGAGGCTTTGGGGAGCCAACAGGCAGCCAGGGAACATGAGGACCCAGGCAAGTGGCCAGGGGAAGACTTCGGTCTAGGCAGGACCTGGCTGTAGGGAAGAACCCTGGATCATGGGACCAGCATTGGCCACCTGTGTCTCAGCACCGTCTCCTTTCTTTCCCTGAAAGCAGAAATAGTTTCTCCTCTCATTCGCACATGCATAAATCAGCATCGGCCACCTGTGTCTCAGCACCGTCTCCTTTCTTTCCCTGAAAGCAGAAATAGTTTCTCCTCTCATTCGCACATGCATAAATCAGTGAGTTAATGATAGTTGGCATTTAGGGAGTATTTGACATGGGCCAGGCCCTATGCTACATCTGTTAGAACAATCATCATTCCATTTAATCCCCACAACAACCCTGGTAGTTCATTACTGTCAATCATTCCTATTGTACAGATGGGGAAACTGAGGCTTAATTATGTCACTTGCCCAAAATCTCACTGCTTTTAACAGGTACAGTAGAGACTTAAATCCAGCTAGCTTGACCCCAATAGCCATACTATTACTCAGTAAGAACACGAAGGATCTGTTCTCCTTTTTTTCTTACTGTGATAATTTTTCTTCCTTAGAACAGGGGTCAGGTTTCAAGCTTTGATGAACCTTACCAACTCCTAGACAGTAGAGAGAATTTCAAGTTCTGAAGCAGGATTTCTCAATATCAACACCATTGACATTTTGGGTTGGCTAATTCTTTGCTGTGAGGGGCTGTGCATTGAAGTGTATTTAACAGTATCCCTGGGGGCTTCCCTGGTGGTCCAGTGGTTAAGAATCCACCTTCCATTGCAGGGGACGTGGGTTCGATCCCTGGTCTGGGAACTAAGATCCCACACGCCACGGGGCCACTAAGCCTGTGTGCCACAGCTACAGACCCCACACACTCGGGAGCCCACGCACCACAACTAGAGAGAACCCCACGGGCCACAAGAAAAGATCCTGCATGCCACAGCTAAGACCCAACGTACCCAAAAATAAATATCAGAAAAAAACAAAACAAAACACAGTATCCCTGGCCTCTATCCATGAGATGGCAGTAGCACCTTCCTCGAAGTTGTGACAGCTAAAATTGTCTCCAGACATTGCCAGATGTTCCCTAGGAGGGTGCGGGGAACAAAAATCAACCCCTGTTGAGAACCTCTGCTCTGAAGAAATAGGTAGGCTCAGGAAGGGAGGGAAGTATAAGACTGAACTTGCTTCTGGAGGACTACGCTGAGATCCACTTCAACAGAGCTCACTACAGAGGTACATTCAGTAGAAGGTGGTTTTGATGTGAACACGCCTTGTGAAATGGGGCTGGTGGCTGCATGCCAAGGCGTGTTTTCTCTTTTACTATCCTCAGTGCATGGTGGAGGTGGAGCTGATCTCCTCCTGGAGCTCTTTGCCTGCAAGACCACCCCTATCTTACAATCCTTTTGTTACCTGCTTTTATCTTCTTTAGTGCTGGATACTTAATAGGCACTCAGTGAACATTTATTTAAGGGACCCAACTTCCTGCACTTTCAGAAAGTTGGTAGATTACCAAAAAGCATCATTCATCTTTTCCCAGCAGCTCCATGCAGACCTAGACTTTTTTTTTTTTTAATGAAATAATAAAAAGTAAATCTAGCAGTAGGGGTGGAAAAGCGTTTGGTCGGTCCTCCCACAGACTCAGAAATTATTTGAAGTGCTTGGGCTATAAGATCCAATCTAGCTCTCCAACACGGAACTACCACTGCTAGTAGGGGTGCAGATTCACGTCTGCTGCGCATGCTGGGAGATGACAGTTGCTTTCTCCTGTTCCATTGTCCCAGCCATTGCCTCTTGGAGAACTGAGAACTTATGGGGGTTCTCAGAGCCTGAACCTTTTCTGTGGCCCAATGGACACAAAAAGCAGACCATTTATTGCCAGAAATCACACCCACACAAACCCCATGATCTGAAAGTCTGCAACCAGCTAAAGCTCAGAACTCTGTTGGCGTTTGTGCTAGTCTTTCTTGGCGAAGACTTCTTGAACTAAAGAAAACCATATGACTAATTAACGACTCTTCAAAACTCTTGTCACTGATTGAAATGAGCCATTCTAGGATATGGGAGCACATTTTTATATTTAAAAGCTGTAACTAGTATTTTGTAAGATCCTAGGAGTGTTTGTGTGTCCATCCCCTCCCATATGCAGTATTGTTAGGGTGGTGGAACTGGAGAGACCATTAATTTGATCTCTGGATGGGTTGATTGCACCAATTCCCTTTTTCATGAATGACTAAAAAATCTCAGATGAGTTTTGATGACAGACCTCAGAACGACCAAAAAGGTGTTTCATGTCTGAAAAAACCTCAGCCACTGATGGTTCTCCCTTCCCTATTTAAAAGTTCAAATTAATTCCAGTTTTCAATCAAATCCTTCCCTTATGGGTCAAATAATATACTTTGGCCTCCTGAGATTAAGAGCAAAAACAACTCAAAGCAAAACATTTGCCATATTTTCCTACCTCTTTCAGGTGTCAGTGAGATTCAGTCATCAAGTGGTGAAATCAGAATAATTCTAGTGAATTCAAAATTGCTCCCTCATTCGTATGGACTATTAAAACAATTTTAATCATGCTTTACAGACCATATTGAATGTGAATTAATACCCAGATTTTTTCCAGGAGGGTTTTTTTTTTCTCTAGATGTTTCTTTGCGTACCTCCTCATCTCTGTTCTTTACTTTCAGAAAAGACATCTGTGCTGGTGTCAATCGCCCCTGTGAGACTCTGGGTCTGTCCCACCTGTCGGGAATGTGCCAGCCTCACCGGAGTTGTAACATCAATGAAGATTCTGGACTCCCCTTGGCTTTCACAATTGCCCATGAGCTTGGACACAGGTAAAGGGCCAAGCAAACTGAGATCTCTTCCTCATGTTCATGCATCAGTATCAGTAGAGGGAATGGAGGGAAACTTAAACAGGGTGTCAGGAGAATCTGATTGCATTGTGGCTTGAGAATCACCCTCTTAAATCTCTGCTTCCTCACCTGTAAAGGGGGGAATGGGGAATCACACATGACAAAGATTCCACTGTCTTCTCTGCTCTGACCCCTTGTACCATCGACATCACAGAATCGAAGAGGCCACTGCAATTCTCTGAGTTAGAATGAAGCGAGCAGAAACAAGGAGACAAGCTTTAACTTAATTGATTAATTCAGGAATAACAATCCCTATTTAGTTCTTATGAAACTGTAATATTGTTAATATCACTAAAAAGTCATAAACCTTAACATTTTATGCCAGACGCTTTGCATTGTGTCACTGAATCCTCTCAACAACATTATGAAGTAGATACTATTGTTAGTCCCATTTTACTTATATGTATTAAAGGAGAACACTGAATAAAGAAAAACTGGAAAACTGCTATAAACTTGGAAAGCCCAGCAGACCAACACCAGTTAACAGAAGATCCAAGTTGTCACACAAATGTGTGAATTTGATTAGGTGAATTGACTGAAGGCAGGTTTCAGAAAGGTTGAATAAAGGAATAATGAGGATTCTGGATTCTCTAGGTATCAGAAGTTCCCATGGAGGAAAGATCTTAGCTTATTCATAATTTATTGGTGTATGTATTAACCACAAATAAGAGAACAGCACACTGATTGGAAACTCAGAGTGGGGAGTCATTATAAATGGCTCAACTATACCCCTGCCTGTTTAGGAATAGCTCTGTTCACTGGATTATTCAAGGCCCAGCCTCTTTGGCCTGAGCTTCCCCACCATTTTTCTCATATAATATTGGAACTTTTCAAAATACTTTTACCTGAAGTACAAAACCAGAGTGTCGACTTAGTGCTTATTCTGGCTTTTCCATCAACCAGTATTATGACCTTAGAGAATTCCCTTCACCTCTTTGTGCTTATTTCCTTATCTCTGAAATGAGTAGGTTGAATTAGGTACTGTGATTTCTTTGATCCTTACCAAAAAGCCCTGGGAGATAAATGTGATATATTCTAGTATCCTTAATTATCAAAAATACAAAGAGGTTAAGGGACTTGCTTATGATTAAATAATGATTGAGGACAGAATGCTAGGTCTTGAAAAGACCAGGCCATAGTTGTTGGCGTGTTGCTAATAAGTTGGCAAAATGAAAATTATTAGTATGTGCAAATGCATAGGCATCCTCAATCCTGGTATGTGGAAGGACTGTCCCTTGTAACTTCCAATAAAGTCATTGGTATCAGCAGCATCTGCTGACCAAGCAATGTCAAGTGAATATAACTAGGTCAAACTGAGAAATGATTGCTCAAGACATTCCCAGCAATGGGATGCCCAAGCTAAAGAAAAGTGGAGAAGACATTCTCAAATGCTCACCACTTGTGTCAAGAATGGATCCTTTATATACTCAATTCAATTTGGCAGTTTTTAAAAAGTAAACTAGTGGTAATACTGCCATGTGATCCAGCAATTGTACTCCTGGGCATTTATCCTGGAGAAATGAAGATTTATGTTCATACCAAAAAGCCTATACATGAATTTTTTTTTTGCACATCTTTATTGGAGTATAATTGCTTTACAATGTTGTGTTAGTTTCTGCATGAATGTTTATAGAGGCTTAGTCTTAATAGCCCAAAACTGGAAGAAACCCAGGGGTTGTTTCAACTCAATATGGTGAATGGTTAAATAAAATGTGCTGGATCCATACCATGGAATACTACTCAGCAAGAAAAAGGAACCAACTATTGATACATGCAATGACCTTGATGAATCTTTGAACGATTACGCTCAGTGAAAAAAGCCAATCCCAAAAGGTTACATACTGTAAGATTCCATTTACGCAGCATTATTGAAATAACAAAATTATCTAAATAGAGAACATATTAATGGCTACCAGGGTTTGAGGAGGGAATGGGGGAGGGAAAGAAGTGAGTGTGGCTATAAAGTGCAATGTGAGGAATCCTTGTGATGGTGAAAATGTTCTGTCTTGACTGTATCAACATCAGTATCCTAGATGTGATATTGTATTACAGTTTTGCAAGATGTTACCATGAGGGGAAAGTGGGTAAAGGGTACATGGGACCTCTTTGTATTATTTCTTACAACTTGCATCTGAATCTATAATGATATAATATTATAAAATTAATATATAAATATAATAAATTAAAAGTTTAATTTTTGAAAGAGGACCTTGGGCCATGTACAGATGACCTAAATAGAACACTGTCTTCTAAATGGCAAAAAAAAAAAAAAAAGTTTTGGGTCACTGATAAGAAAGACAAAGTTGAAAGAAGACATATAACCTTGAGTTTGAGTGATAGAAAAAAATGCTTTGGTAAGACACAAAACTGAAGAAGACATTAGGAGTGTCTTGGAGTGTCCTGAGAAACTTGTTCATAGCTAAAGATACGTCTGAGATATTTAGTTCCTTCTTTAGGTGTAAAGTTCTAACTAGCTGTGAACCAAACTGAGAAACCCTGGGCAGATCCGTGAAATGGCCTGAAGCTACCCAGAAAAAGAAAAACACAATAAGCTACGATCCTAAGAAGATACTCATTATAGTTCAATGACAAAGATACCCCATTGTTCTTGAAAACGTAGTTGTTTCATCACTGATTGCGTAGGATGCAAAAGAGAAAGTGAAGTTAACTAACTTGTGCTATGGCCTAAATAAATAGTTTGATTTTTATTCTGAGAAAATTTAAAATTCCGTTTATGAGAAGCCTGGATTACATCCATCATCCGTACCTAAGCTCTCATCCCTTATTGGGTGAGTTACCAAAAATGAAGATGGAATTCCAGCAGGAAATTTAAAATGTCTCTCTGAGACGTAGCATCCTTTTCCTTTAAGTAATGAAAATATCACGATAGAGATGAACACTTAAAATGCAATATCCACCCAATATATCCCACTCTTCTGGATTGTGATATTCCATTTATTTCATTTATAGAGCTTTGCTTGTTGCATATACCAAATTGATATTTTCTGAATGCGTTAGAAAAGCTCACATTCATACTTTGATGATTCTTGTTCTCTGCTGGTTCTGCTCCACCATAAAATAAACAGTAAAAGGCAGGGAATGTCTCACCAAGTGATACCCTGAAACCCAGGCAGTGACTTAGCTTACTGTTTCATGTCTATAATTTCATAAACCCATCTAACAGGAATTACAAAACAAAGATGTAGTAAAGCAGGCTAATCCAACAGCCCAGTTAGTTGTTTCAGACTGTAGTAGGCTCCTTACTCCAAGCTGCTCTTGAGGTTCATCCCGCCTGCTGGAAAGTAGCTTCCTGGAAACACCTTCCATCCCTTTGACCCCATGTGCTTTCCTTCTCTCTCATTATTCATTGACCCACTGATCCCATGTGACAGGAGTGCTGCCCCCATTTAGAGAAAGTAGACATGTCCAGAGGGACCTTTGTTTAGCAGCACTGCTTTTCTTTTGTTGGATGGGAGCACAGAGGAGTGATAAAACTGTAGGGGGAATGCTTTAGTGAATTAAAAACTTTGGAGGGAACAAAATCAGTTCCTTTTGGGGAACTAATACATTTAGAGTATAGGTTTGAAGCCACCCAGTATACAGGATCCAGCCATATGGCTTGTCTTATTGGTTTTTTGGCCACGAGGCATGTGGGATCTTAGTTCCCTGACCAGGGATCGAACCTGCACCCCCTGCACTAGAAGGTGAAGTCTTAACCGCTGGACCCCCAGGGAAGTCCCGCTTGTCTTATTGGAATAGCCAATGCTAGAAAAACAATTATTCATGGAGATTTTTAGAACCATGCTTGTTTAGGATTTTTCCTAATTATTGAACAGGTGAACTTGTGGAATACCTTATGAACTGGGTAGGACTGGATTTGCAACAGGCTGGGGAAGGCTTGCTTGGGGGGTGGGGGGAAACAACTTTCATTGAATTAAATTCTTTGTGGTTGGGTGGTGAGAGCTCTGTAGATTAATTCCCTGACTCCTTTGTGAGTTTTGTATTCATGTGGAATGTGATCAGAGTCTGTAAGTAAGTTGATAACATCTTAATGCATTAAAAATAATACAAGAAAATCCCTAAATCCCCCAAAGACTATTTTCTGCAAGAGTTGCTAATGTTGATCAGGAGATTTTATTAAAGTTAGATATGAGCTTCCCTGTCAGAGGGATTGAATTTCACTAGCAGTGTAAGAGGTCATACTTTCCTCTGTTCAGATTTGGAAAGTTGAGCCAACATCTCTAGGCTGTAAGTGTCCAATAAGCAGATTCCAGCGGAGAGGGGTCTTGTGGGGACTCAGAAGTCATCTTGATGGTGATCCCGAGGGTTTGGCTTATAAACTGACACTTCTCAGTCTGCCTGTTTCCCAGGCACCTCCTTGCCATGGGAGTCAGTTAAGCACTTTAGGGCCTTTCAAGGTTGCTTCACCTGGTCATCCCTGGCAATGGGAGGTCAGGGAGCCAACCCAGCAAGACACAGACAAGAGCACTGATTTAGGAGCACAAAGATCTGCAGAAGACCTAGTTTTGCCACAAACTAGCTCATGACTTTTGACAGATCTCAGACTCTCAACTTACTTATCTAGAAAAGGGAAATAAGCTAGCTAGACAATGATAAAAACAGCAATAAAAAATGTCTGTCATTTACACAACATATATATATGCCAGGCACCTTGCTCAGTGATTTTCAAACTTTCTTCCACTCAAATCTCATCCCAGGACTATGATGATGACTCCATTTTCTGCTCAGTGAAACTCAGCAAGTTTCAGTAACTCACAGATCCTTAAGTAGCAGAGCTGGAATTCAAATCCAAATCATCTGTCTTCAGATACCCCGCTCTTAACCCTTGTACTGTAAGGTCTCCCTAATATCTGATGTTGGAGGACTCATAACAATACTAGAAAGAAATCCATCCCCTCCAAGCTGGTGGCCTTTGACAAAGTCTTCCACAGGCTTCCCCTCTCATGCTCTCCCTTAAATTATGATGAAAAGGGAAGAGGAAGGTTTCGCTCTTTTGTGCTACGGTTGCTACAGCAGGAGAAAGAGGACAGCTGGATGCAAGATTTGCCCCTGACTCTAGTCTCACAGAAGCCAAAGCCAAACTGGAAGCTTTTAGCTTTCTGCCAAACAGAAGTTTTTGAATTAGCCACATGGCTCCCAGGGGTTGCATACTTGAAACAAAGCCATGCCTGAAATGTTTCCTGTGCTTTTGAGTTGAAAATTAGCTAGACCCCTCCAACTTCAAAGGCCCACTTTGTAATCAGATACCTTCTGTACAGAGGTGGATCTCCGTGGGTTATTTTCACCTTGGAGAAACTGTGGTTTCCTCCTTGTTTCACGCCTGCCTCCTTGATATCCTTGTGTCTCTTCCCCCTGCAGCTTCGGCATCCAGCATGACGGGAAGGAAAATGACTGTGAGCCTGTGGGCAGGCACCCGTCCATCATGTCCCGCCAGCTCCAGTACAATCCCACCCCACTGACGTGGTCCAAGTGCAGTAAGGAGTACATCACCCGCTTCCTGGAGTAAGTGACCGCACATCTCAGGACAGCCTCACTTGGCTCTCTGTAAACCGGAAGTCACTTTGAGTTCTACCCAAGGCCCGGAAAAGTCTCAGTTCCTCTCACAGGTCACAGTATGAGGGTGGCAACAGAAGGGGTGGACCTCACTGCTGCTTTCTGACCCTGAGATCTAGGTGGGTTTTGCCTCCAGCCTCAGCCGGGTGAATACTCCGTCTCCCCCCAACTCCCCCTTCAGCTTGCTTCTGTCTGAAGGTGGCTCTTTATGACCTGATCGTGAGTTAAGTCCCTGGGGACTGGCAGAAGCAACCCAGACAAGTCAGTGGTCATTGTACCCCATTTGGGGTAAGATGGTGATTTTCTCACTTTACCACTGCTTGTATTTCTTAGATCACATCTGAACAAATGGTGTGAGATGCGATTTGCATTTCCTTTTAGACAACTCTCACCTTGGGCCTGATAGAAATAAAGTTGTCTTGAAGGACAGAGTACACTAGAGGAATGGAAGTTTCTCTTGAATGAAAGACTAAATCTTTCATTTAGGAGGAGATCATAAGCAACTGCTCTCATTTCTATTAACTCATTTTCAGCCGAGGCTGGGGGTTCTGTCTTGATGACAACCCCAAAAAGAAAGGCTTGAAGTCCAACGTCATTGCCCCTGGAGTGATCTATGATGTTCACCACCAATGCCAGCTGCAGTATGGCCCCAATGCTACCTTCTGCCAGGAAGTAGAAGTAAGTGTTGGGTATATTGGTGCCTCTGGTGGGTATGGGCAGGGCTTGAGATCCAGCATGGTAAAGGAAGGGCCAGGGAAATATTTGGAAATCTGAAGATCCAGAAATGGAAACTTTCTATTCATGGCAAGATATCTGTAAGGCAGAAGGACTGAAGTTGAGGTCATTTATATTCCTTGACCCACCTCCTTGGTATCCTTTGCAACTGGGTGGTGGTAAAGAAAATTCTACAGTGATTTTCAAGAATCACAGTTATTCACACCTGCAGACTCCATAGCAACCAACTTAATCCCTAAAGTTGCTCCCTTTCCTGAATTTCCTCTCTGATTGAAGAGCACCTCCAGATGCCAAGGTAGGAATAAGATTTATCCCTAATTCATTCTTCTCCTTTATTTTCTTCAACATCCAAGTGATAAGTCAAGCCCTGACATTTAGCCTCTGATGGCATTTGTGGCTCTGACATGTCATCTTCATTCTCACTACCCTTCTCCTGATTCACTTTCTCATCACCTCTCCTTCTATTGTAATTACCTCCTACCCAATCTCTCCCTCTTTCACACTCTTGCTTAAGTTATTTCAAAAAGACACAAATCTAACTGTGGCCCTTCTCTGCTCTTAGGGTCTTCACTGACCACAGGATAAAGTCCCAACTCCTTTGTATGGCATCCCTTTGTGATCTGGGTCTTGCCTATTCTCTGAACTCATCCCTTTTAGTGCGCAAGTGTCAGTGTTAATACACAGACATGAACAAGGCAGGTCTCGTTGACCCCTGCCAGATTCTGTGCTGTGTACTGAATAGGGTGAAAAAGATGAGACCTCAAGAACGAATAAAGTAAATTCTCTGACCTTGAGGAGCTCATTCTCTGGTTGGGGAGGCAGACAGAGAAATTTCAATACAGTCAGATAAATACAAAAAGAGACATATAGAGAGAACGCTGAAGAGGAAGTAACTGCTCAGACAGCACAAGCAAGACAACGGAGAAAGTAAGGTTGTTGCAAAAATCCCTCACCTTACTTCGAACTGGTTGCCAAGTTATGCTAATTCTGCCCCCAAAATATGTCTAAAGACCACCTGTTCCTATGATTTCAGTAGTCCCCTGATTGGTCTCCTTTCTAAGACTCTGACCACCTCCCCTCAACTCTGCTCCACTCTCCAAAACACAGCCAAATCGACCTTTATGAAGGAAATCTGATTGTGTTCCTCTCTTATTAAAATATTTCACAGCCTCCCTATGGCCCTACAATAAAATTCAAATTCTCTAAAATGGTTTAAAAGGGGCTTCAGGATTCATCCTCTCTCTCACTCTTTGGCCTTATCTCTTAAAATATTATTTTAACCCTCTACTCTCTAACCTGGAATTCTAAGTATATGTATGTTGGATTTTATCACTTCATATCCTTCATATTTTTCATCTCTTCACATCTCTGCATTTTGTGTAATTTCTTCCTCTTTCCCTTCCAACTCACTAGTTCTCTTTTCAGATATGTCCAGTCCTTTGTTTAACCTATCTATTGACTTTTTAATCTCATTTATGGTACTTTTTTTAAACTTAGAACAGTTTCTTTTGTTATTTTTCTAGATTTTCTCTGCTTTTTTTTATGATCTTATTTCTAATTCAGACTTTCAATATGATCTTCTCCTTCTTTAATCATATAAGACACATTTATTTTGCAATTTATAATTGCAAATTATAATGGACAATTCTGATGTCCAGAGTCTGTGTGGGTCTGCTTCTCCTATTTGGGGTTTCTTCTGGGTCTCACTTATTATGTATTATTTCCTTTTGTCAATTTCTGCTTTTATTGTGAACTCTCGGTTGTGAAACTTCATGTCAGGCTATACTTTAGGGTTTAGATGGAAGGCACATTCTTTCAGAGAGAAATTTCACTGCCATCCCTGGGTCCATTTAAAATAAATTATTGGTTGGATGTTGTTTGACTACCTACGTGAGTGAGATCAGGGCCAGTATGGATGCAAACTCTCAGGGGTAACATTTTACCACTCCTTCTAGAGTTAAAGTCAAAACAGACAGGTTTCCCAGCTGTGTTCCGAGGTTTCTTTCAGTCAGGGGGTAGTCCTTTGGGGTTATGGCCTTATATGAGGTATTAAATCGAACTTCCCACCCTACATAGACGTGAGGCATTTTCTCCAGTGCCCAAGTGACCATCAAAACTAAAATCTAAGTTACTAGGTTTGTATCTTCAGATTAACAATTTCTCCTACATTTTTAGCCTCTGAGGATTTCCCTTACTTCCTTAGCAATTCAGGAATGTGTTTAAAACATTTAGAATATTTTATCCAGGATTGTAGATGTTTTATAGAGGTAAGGATTTTTCTGGTTATCTCTGGTCAAATCTTCTTTTATATTCTGTTTATCCATACTGAACAGCCTCATTCCCTGTACATGCTGGGTTCTCCACTACCTCCAGAACTTTACATGCTCTGGTTCCTTTGGACCATCTCTCCTACTCATCATTTGAGTCTGAGCTTAAATATCACTTCACATCCTATTGTTCACATCTATGTATTTTTTTGACAAAGCTTTTACTAGACTATGTTATAGTTGCTTCTTACTTTTTTATACCCTCCCCTACTATATTGTCAGCTTTCTGAGGGAATTTTTATTCCTGACATTCAGCAGTACCTAGCACATAGTAGGCACTCAATCAATAAGTGAATAAAGTCTTCAAATCCCTGCATATTGCAGCCAAGATAACCTAATCATTTTCAATATTTAAAAAAAAAAAAACTAAAATACTAGAGAATGTAGCATCATCCTTCTTTATTATAACTTTTGTTTATCTTGAAATAGTTTACATCTCAAAAGAAGCTGCAAAAATAGTGCAGAGAGCTCTTGTGTATCCTCACCCAGAATATCATTCTTTATAAATGCATTACGAATTTATAAGAAACTTTAAAAATATCCTGGGGGGGACAAAAAAGGAGTGATAAGCATCAAATAACTAAAGGGCTTTGATTTTAACATCTGAATGGCAACAGACAATGAGATGTTCACCTTGAGCAGCACAGTGAGTTAGGATTGAGACCCCTGTCTGAAGCTGGGAGCCTTTAAGAGCTACACCTCCATGACAGAGTAGATTAGAAGAAATCCACCACCAACAAAGGGAGATGACAGAGAAACACCTTTTATCTCAGCCTGAGTTTTGAGGGAGAAGGGTGCTGGTGGATAACTTCCTCACTAGAAACTTCCTACCATGGGCTAGCCTCATGCCAATTTAGAGTTCATATTTATACTCTTACATGGTTTGAGAAGCCCTCAAAAAAATTAACATGAAAATATTTCTGACCTGATAATACCATGGGCTTCCTGGTAGAAACAAAGGTTGAAAAACTGCCCTGGAGGAGCCAACACTCAGCTAAGGATGCACAAAACTCCAATAGATAAAGCTTTGTTCAGTTGAGTTCACAATTCAGCACCTATTTAAAAATGTAAGACGGTCTATCTTCAACTAAATAAGGAAAGACAATAAATCTTCAAGAGCTTTGGATAATTGAATTTTTTAGGTAGGGATAATAAAATAGATGCATAGAAGAGGAGTTTTATATAAGAAAAGGGAAGAAAAAGCACTATATGATATATTAAAGTAGATGTAAAGAACAATTACAACCTCTAGAAATGAAAAATATCACGATTGACTATAAATTTAGTGGACGAGTTACACAGCAGACTTGACAGAGCTGAAGAGAAAATCAGTCAGTTGAAGTTTAGAGTTGAGAAAATTACTTCCCATCCCACTTGAGTGTTTCTCAGAATTGTGTGATGGAGGAGAGGCTGGCCTTTTCCTGATAGAAATCCAGACTTTTTCAACTTTTACATATAAGAAAATTGAGAGCTAAAAAATACAAAAGTAAAGTTGAAACATGAAGGGTGGAATAGGAAGATCCATCAACAATCATTGTGAGTTGCAAAGGGAGAGAATAGTTGCAAAAGTTGTAAACATGGAGAGGCAAGAGTTAGAAAGATAAAAATTAAGAATTTTCTAAAATAGTTAAAAATACAAGATCTTATGATGAAGGAGCATATTGAATATAGAGTACAGTAAGTAGATGGAATGATGGCAGATGGGTGGATAGAAGAAAGACTAAAAGGCGGATGGAAGCAGCTGAGCCATTTCAGATGCTATGTAAGAATCTTGTCAACCTTCCCTTGTTCCTACTGTAGGAGGAGGAATGTGAGGGAAGATTCAGTTCACTCCCTGGCAGCTAAAACAAGCTGGCTATTTGGGGTAATAAGTAAATAAGCTGAGGTTTTCTGGATGGAATAGTTTCACTTTCCTTCAATGAGCAGGTTCAAGTTATAACCGCCCAGCTGTTGGTAATCAGATCACCTTCCATCACAGTCCAGAGTGCTCTTTGATGACTACTGTCACCAGTTGCCCTGCCTAAGGGCAGTGAGTACTGGATATTGTGCCACAGGTATAGAAATTCAACTCTTGGGAAATGTCTTTTACCTCCCATTTACATATTGCCTAGAATGGCCTACAGACCACTGTTTACGAATGATGACAAAGTCCAAGTTAAGTTTAAACTGAGGGTTCTTGTGTGATTACTTTGCATCATGTTACTCACTAACAACCGCAGCATTTATTGTGGGTGAGTGTGTGTAGATTTTACCATCACTGTACACATGCTTTTGTGCAAGGATTTTTTTTGTTTCTTTTGTTTGTTTGTTTGTTTTGCGGTATTTGTGCAAGTTTTGAACGTAAAAAAAGTACGATCTCATGTTTGTTTTCCAGAATGTTTGCCAGACACTGTGGTGCTCTGTGAAAGGCTTTTGTCGCTCCAAGCTGGACGCTGCTGCAGACGGGACGCGATGTGGTGAGAAGAAGGTGACGTGTCCGTGACGTGTCAGTGATGTGAGGAAGGAAGGTGGTGGGTGAAGGGCTTAGCATTCTTGGAGAGAGCAGAGGAGAAGACCCTGGAGGGCAGCTGCCTCTGGGTGAAGGCAGATCATCACGCAGTCAGATTTGCCAAAGGAAAGGATTCCACTTCCGCAACTCCTTTTGAGCCTTCACTGGAAACAAGTAGTCAGGGAGAGAGGGCCACGCTCCAATTATAAAACATCTGGCCCATCTTTTCCCGATGACTTTCCATGGAGTTTGTGGTCAGTAACATCTGCTGGGCTTATCATCAACCTTCATTTTGACATTTTTCCCCCCTCCATATTGAACATTGGGAAGGACAAGCCAGTGGCTTCTTCTTTCCAAAGATGCTGTATTTAGACCACTTGTTATCTTCTTTCTCATCATCTGACCTGCATTTCTTGAAGTCCTATGCACCTTACTAAGCAGGAAAGCCATATACCCAAGAACTCAGAGATGTTAGATATCCTCCAGACTACCTAAGAACAGGTTAATACATGCTGCTCAACAACACCATTTGGGTTCGTTGTGGGCCTAGGATTTATGTGTTTAGTGGGTGTCTTTACACAGCTTGAGTGTGGCACGACCCATCACTGAGATTACAGAACCTGATCAGAATACACAGTGACCAGAAATAATGAGAGAGAGGAGGCCAGCAGCTGAAACATGCCCAGATCCTCCAGGAAAATGTGGCCATTTCTAACAACCAACTTGCATTTCTTGTTTCCCTTTTCCTGTGTTCACCCTCCTAAACTGTTAGTTGTTGAAGGATTCCCTTGAAGAGGGAGAGAGTGGACTTTTTCCTGAGCCACTTGAAACACCAGAACTGGAAAGAATGGGTAGAGTTATAGGAAAGCAGAAATTTTTCTTGATGCCTAACTTCAGCTTCTTAACAACTTGTGTTTTCCGGCAGTGAGTGGACATTTTGCAGGAGGATGTTATCTGCTGCAAACATTAAATACCCATAGAGGCTATAGAGAAGTGTTATCACAGTGCCAGTCTGCAAAATGTCTGTTATGGTCTTCAACAAGATAAGAAGCTTGCACCAGAAAGGAAATCAATTACGTTACTGAACAACTATATTACTAAGCATATTCAGCTGACATGCTTTTCATGGCGAGACTTCCTCAGTGAAGGAAGCGGTGTGTTGATTTACTTCTGGGGTGCAATCTGTCAGTCACACTTTGAGTAACACTCCTGCATTCACTGCAACTAGGCACTGTAAAGTTCCCTTTAATTCCTGAAAGACTCTGATTCTAAAACCCAAGACTCTTGGGGGAAATTCTTTTATGAGGCTCTCTTTGTGCTACATCTGATGTGTGACTTGTAGGAAGTCTGCTTGCTCTGGGAGAACTGGGTTTAGACTGCTAGGTTTCCTGACTCAGCTTACTATGGGAACCTTCCTGACTTATGCATCTCCTGCTTTTTCCCTTTCCAGTGGTGTATGGCTGGCAAGTGTATCACAGTGGGCAAGAAACCAGAGAGTATTCCCGGAGGCTGGGGCCGCTGGTCACCCTGGTCCCACTGTTCCAGGACCTGTGGAGCTGGAGCCCAGAGTGCAGAGAGGCTCTGCAACAACCCTGAGTAAGTCCAGCCAAAGATATTTCCCTTCCTTCCATGAGCACCGGGAGACTAGTCGTGGACAGCATGACTTCAGTGACCCCAGACCTTCTGAGGGAAACCAGATATGTTCCCAAAGATGAAAGGGAGCCAGGAGGAAGATTCGTAGAGTGTGAAAAAAAAGGTGGTTCTTTTTTGCTTTGTTTCATTTTGGCTTGGCACTGGATTTTACTAGAACTTGGGTAAGTAAGCTGATTCCATCATTTGGAGAAATAAGCAAATTTTTTTTAAAGTAAAATCTATGTGAAAGACTTTAGGAGATTACACAATTAAATCCTTCTAAATAACCGCATTCTATCAGTGGGGATTAGTTAGACCCAATTTTGCTGATAAGATGGCAGCTTTCTTTCCATCATAATGAATGTACAATTTTATAAAAATATTCTTCTTCCCTTAGGTGACTAATTAAATAGCTAGGCACATTTTTTGAGGATAATTATTTTTAATGTTTTAGATTAGGATTTTGTAAACCTCAGAGTTCCCTATTAGCCTGTCAAGGATTCCATAGACGTTATTTCACAAGTGGCTTTCAATTTTTTAATCAAATTGCTTACTTTTTTCATATTTTAAGTTTGTATAATGATATTATATATTTCCTTGATGTCCAAATATATATTACATTCTTAATTTCATTATTTCTCAGTATACTAGTTCCCAAGTATAATTTTTAAAAAGTGTACATATAATGCCTCCGGTAAGTAGAAAATGTATTAAACTTCTTTTACCTAGATTTACATTAGTCTGCATTAAAGAGTAAGAGTCACATTTTTTAAAAGTGATAAATATGGTTATAATTCTCTCAGTGTTTCAGTTCCAAATCTTACTTCTCCTTTTTATAATAAATATATTTCTATATGTATATATCTGCATGTATATATATATATATACACATATAAACTATATATATATATATATATATAATTTATCCTAGAGGTTAATAAATTAACATCTATGAAGAGTTTAACATAATATCTACTACATAAAATTGTCAGTAAATTGTAGTTATTATGTTATCTTTACCATCTCCCATGAAAATAAGTAAGTGTACATTTGAGGAATTTGGGCAAAATTGTTTTAAAATCTTACCTATTTGTTTAAATACAAAGTTCCTGTGACTTCAAAAATTCAAAACCAGAAATCCCTTTAAAAGTATTTTTACAGAATATCTTTATAGTTTGTTTCAATGTGGTCAGAAAGTGATTTCCATTTCAGAGATCAGGAAATACAGGTGATTTTTTCTAGGACCTATTGTCAGTGTTCTATATCAGCCACTACCCAGTCTGTAGCCTTCCTGGGAGGATGGTCAGTGATCCATGGTTGTCAGAAAAGGGACATCCTTGTTGAGGAAATGAAAGATGATCCTCTAACTTGGCTTCAGGGGGAAAAAATAGTCCCAACTCCCATCTCAGAGGCTACAGTTTGTCTTAGAGTCTCCTTGGATGAGTGACCATGTCTGATCTCAGTAGCTGGTTTGCTTAAGTTCATTGAGAACTATAGCAATGGAAACACAGTAACAGATTCAGTTCTGTGATTCAGATCACAGACTCAGGTCAGTGCATCCTTGACGTGTTATCAGTCAGCTGTCTAGTGAGAACCCAGCAGGGCTTGGCTCACAAAAGGCTCTTGGATGGAAATGACTTGGAGAGGTGCCAAGTCATAGAGTGTCACTCCATCGTCACAGATAGGAAGCCAGCCTACCCTCAACTCTCAAGGACAATTCTTAGTCCCGCCTACAGGGAGTTAATGAATGTGAACTGCCTTGGTCAAAGAATTATCTTTGGGTGTGATAAATGCAGGAAGTGCCTACAGTAGGATAATAAAGTGTCATTTAAGAGGAGAAGGAGATTACTTAAGGCAGGAATTCAGGAAGAATTCATGATGGAGATGGAGATAGCATTTATTGGTCCTTAAAGCACAGGCAGTATGTAGATGTTTAGAGACTTAAGAGAGCAGAAATCTATCTAGAAGCACAGAAAAAATAAAAGCAAATAAGTCAGCCTGTATCATGGGAGCAGTGTGCAAATGAGGAGGAGTGTGGGAAGAAAAGTTGTTCAGGTGAAGTAAGTCAGTATCATGAGGGCCTTGGATGCCAAGCTCAAGAGGCTAGACTGGATTCTGTGGCCATGGGGTGCCGTTAAAGATTTTTAAACAGGAAACTAAAATAATTAAAGCAATCATAAAAATTAGCCAGAGAAGAGTGTGTACAGTAGGTTAAATGAGGAAGAAGAGGGCAGACAGGAATGGAGATAAGGGGTGAACTAGTTTGGTGATTGTGGGAATGAAAAGGAGGAAATAAAATGAAAGTCACAACTGATGACCAGGCAACTAATTGACCATGGAGTCAAACTATTTCAAAACAGGCAACTGTATACTTGGGACTGAATGTTCATGGGCAACAGCAAAAAATGTGGGAAATTTGAAGAATTTATTCAAACGGTGGGTTTTGAGGCTAGAGAGGGACAAGGTTTGGCAAGGAAGGGGCATGGCCGGATGCCAGAAGATTTTTAAAAGAAAATGCTGGCCTTTAAGGAAATTAAAGAAGAGTTTGTGTGTTTCATGTGTAGACCAAAGTTTGGAGGGAAGTACTGCACTGGAGAAAGAAAACGCTATCGCTTGTGCAACATTCACCCCTGTCGCCCGGATACACCAACATTTCGGCAGATGCAGTGCAGTGAGTTTGACACTGTTCCCTACAAGAATGAATTCTACCACTGGTTTCCAGTTTTTAATCCAGGTAAGGAGCTATAAGAGTATATTCCAGATCTAAGACTACAGCCATTATCAGAAAGCATTTATCTGTCAGGGTACCTGTGATGCCTTGCAAAGTTCAACAAGAAGAGAATAGTGTCATCAAGAGTTTCATATTTTAGGAGGTGGAGACACTGACCTGGTTAAGTGGATCAGTAAATGTTGAAGGTGAATATTCCAACTCCCTGCTGAGCTATATTGGAGATAAAAGAGAAGTTTATCAAACATGATGGCTCACTTCAAAACAGCTGAGGTGCAACTAAGCAATAAGTGGAGCTTGTAGGGAGGGATTCAGAAACTAATCACTGATGAAAGTGCTGGTTGATGAGCATGTGGAACTGAATGTAATTTTGGCAGAAATTCAGAAAAGAAGATCATTATGGTTTTGGAGTAATTTCAAAGAAGTCTTCCAAGGAAGTAGTTGATGATTCTTAAGCATGAGTAGTCTTTCTCTTGGCATAAGGGAGGGGGAAGGCATTCAAAATAGAGTCATCAATTCCAAGTGAGAGGAGAAAAGCACAAGGAAAGACAAGATGATAGAAAATGAATGAGAAACTTGATCAGAAATGAGTAAAAGCCAGCTCTGGGCCAGAAATCAACATTTTGTAATGTATAGGACAGTATAAGAAGGGTAAAAAGTAAAATCAGGCATCTAAAGGATGCATATCAGAGGATGGGGCCTCTCCAAACAGAGTTGGAGAATGGAGCAGCAGCTTTGGTAGTGCTTCCCTTGAATCAGCACCAGTGACACATTCTCTACTGAAAATGAGGAAGAATCATTGACTGTTAGCTATAGATTAGCCTCAAAGAGTATTTGTGCTATTTGTTATTCAAATAGAGAATGAAAGAAAGATTTTCCTGAGTTAAGGAGATTTGAGACAAGGTAGTGAAAAGTAACCAGGTTTTTTTTGATTATTCAGTTTCTGAAATGCAGCATGATAGAACAGAAGAGGACTTGTAGATGTCAGCCAATGAATGAAAAGTACATATTTGGACAGTTAGAAAAATGATATAGTCAATTGCTTTTGGAAAAAATAGTGCTTTTCCTTCTTTGTGTCTCCAAAATACCCCGATGGCTGTTTGTCATGGGCAATGTCTGCTCCTTGTCGCCCGTTGTTTAGCATCATTCATGCTCTAGGGGAGTGAGTCATTTGGTTTTTGGTGCAATTTTACTTTATGATCCAAGTACTCGAATACAGGAAATCTCGTGTATATACTCATATGGGTGCAAAAAGAAAAAAAAGATAGTTATGAAAGGTATAGCCAGTTGGTACTACCTATACCTGTATTTTGGACATTCTGTTTTGTTGGAACTAGTTGAGTCAGTAGTACTATAGACTCTGAATGAGCACTCTTCCAGGACTAAAATGGCATAGCTGCCTCAGTGTTGTGACAGGTGCTTAGTTTGGGATACCCACACCTGCCAGTCAGGGTTGAATTTGTGTCTGCTGCACTCTGATGGCTCAAGTAGCTATACTTATAATTAAAGATTTGGTTCAGCTTGACTTTTCATTGATTTACAAGCATTTATCGTGTGCCCACTTTTTGCATAGCCTAGCAATAGGTATTAAAGAAATGAGAGCTATAAAAGGAGACACAGATTTCACTCACTTTGGAGTGATCAGTTTGCATCTGTATTGAGGCTGTATAAACCATGTGAGGGAATTTAGCTGAGCGCCATCTGCTTAACTCACCATCTACCTGGGCTGTAAGCCTCCATTCTCCATCTCAGGGGTTTTCTTACAGGCTCCTGTGCTATTATTTGAGCATAATGACTTACCTGCTAACCCAAGTAACTACCACCTTGACCAATACACTGATTTCTTTCCCCCATCAACCTCTATCCTACAGAGCTGCTATTTTCTTAGTTCTGGGCATCCCGGGTGACAGCAGTGTGGCATTCATGGCAACAACTCTGTGCAGAACACTTAATCTGTGCCAGGCATTGAGCACTTTACACCCTCCCAGCCTTTCCTTAGAAGCCACCAGAGGATAAACTAACTTACAGCAGAGTTTTCTACCCACTCAGTAGACAGTGTTAAGTGTCTTAGTAAGTGACCTTTGGCAGATTTGCTAAGTAGCCAATGACAGAAGAAGAATCATAGATTCAAACAATTGGAATAAGCATAGAATCTCCATCAAACCTTGTAGTTTTCACACTCTGTTCCAGGGCTTCCAAAAATGTTTGATTCTATTATAATTTCATTTTCCAAAAGAAATAATTTAAACTATTTTTAAAAGTGCAATAAAGAACAATGCTTACACTCAAAAACAGTATATGTTGAGTTTTAACATATCAAAAAACAGCAATACATTAACTTACACAAATTAATTGGTTTTCTACAGACCTTAGAATAAAAGTCTCCCATCAACCCAATTTAACTGAGAAATATCCTGAGATTACAGGTCAAGTTGTTCTAAACTGTTATCATTTACAGCTGTTTGTGTGAGTCAAGATTTTTCAATGCTGTACAAACGAAAAAACCCACAGAAAAAAATTAGGTGCTGCAGCCATATGTCTGTAACTGCCATCTGTAAACTTGATTTCAAAATTTTCTGTTCATCTTAATAGTCTCTTTTGATCCCACTGAACTATTTTTAAGCATTATGTACTTGAACTTATAAAATTTCTGCTTAATAAAATCCTGAATTTTATCTGCTTTATTTGCAAGATCTTGATGAAAGAAAAATAATTCTTCTGCCTAAAGTGTTTGGAAACTACTAATTTAAATCAACTTACTTTCCAATATAGGCATTTCCTTTACCAACACTCCTGGCAAAAAAAAAAAAAAAAAAAAGGCATCCAAACTCCACTTGATCATATTCATGGAAGCACCAGTGTGAAGAGCTGAGTCTATACATTTTCTCACTTACCCACATCCCCATCCTTCAGAGATGAAGAAACGTAGTCTCAGAGAGGACAGTAACTTATTCAGGGTTATAGTGTCTTATATAATGGAGCTGGAATTGAAGAATACCGTCTGTTTGATTAGGAAGCTGAGATACTTATACTAACTTATATTCCTAGGGACTTGATTAGCCTATGTGAATAGAAATATGTTTACATCCTGCATCTTCTATTAGGAAATGGCCAGAACCTGATCTTGGTGCCATCACTTTCTTGGAATCTCTTCCTTTTTGGATGTTTTTCTCAGAACCCCCAAATAACTCCTCATTAAGGCTAATTTTTTAGTTGTTGCTTCTGAATATTTCAGCCCTATCAATGCTTGTTGCCAGTAAGGTTTCCAGCATATGTGAAGGTCTGACCTGAGGTCAGACAACAGTCTGCTCCTCCTGGGATAGGATCCTTCAGGGACATCTGTAAGGAATTGTTGCAATTGCATTCCCTAGGAAAGAGACTCTAAGACAGATACTAGCGTGTGGGAAGTTCAACAGGTGCAGAAGGAGAGGGAAGGAAGAGGGGTTGGGCGGGGGGAGAAGCTGGGGTGCAGAGCACAGTCTCAGCAGAGGGCTTCTCCACCCCTCGGGATGCTCTACAGCTCAAAGGACCTTCAGAATTGCTGCAGTTGAGGTGGGGCAGCCAGTCCTTGAAGCCCCACGTGGCCCAGACGTTGGGTGTGGTCTGCCTCAGGAAGGAGTGAGTGTTCTTGGGCAAGGAAGCTCTCTTAGGCCAAGGTGACAACTGAGGGCCAGTGCCGGCAGCACTCCCAGGAGCTGGACACCTGGGAGGACCTGGGCACCGTGCATAGAGTTTATTACAAGAGTACTTGGTGTTTAGAAAGAAACAGCCTTTAAACAGAGTGTCATTGCGGGGAGCAACCTGGGAGATCTTCTAGCCAGAAGCCTCTCATTTCACAGACTAGGAATCTGTGGCTTCAGGAGGGAAAATGATGGAATAATAAGGATGATGTTTGCAGACACCCCAAAGCCATTCACAACCCCTTCACTATCCTCTACAAGAGAAGAGGGAAAGCTAGAAGACTTGCTAAACTGTATTCCAGGGAGCCCCAGTTCCAACCAAAGAGATAAAGATGGCAACTTCACTGGGTCAGGCTTCTGGGAAGGATTTTAGTTGGTACTGACCAAGCTGCCCTCGGCCCCCTGCCTTTCTGCCTTTCACTCTGCCCTCGTGCTGCCTGGGGTACACCAGTCCTATCGCAACCATGCTGAGACGGCTGAGAGGAAGACAGAAGGAGTATAGCCCCTGGATTTCTTGTTATGTGGGAAAAATAAATTCCTGTCCGTTTAAAACAGGGAAGCGACATTTTTTTTCTTTTTTTTTTCTTTCTTTCTTTTTTTTTGCTACTTGCAACGAAACTCGCTTCTAACTGATAACGAGAACAGGTTATATTAAACTTGTATCAGTATCTGTTCTGTGTAGGTACTTACACTCAACACTTTGTATGCATTTCCCTAATTTTATCTCCACAAGAAAATCCTACATGGAAATTTAAGGTTTTGATCTAATTCTTATGGGTATGCTAATAGATTTAGAGAATGAGTAACTTCTTAAACTCAGACTGTACAATAAAGCCAAGAGTTAGCCCTGGCCTGACTCTGCAGACTAAATATTGACCATAGAAACAGAGACTGGGATAGACCCATTACCTTAAGAACAAATGCATTGAATTTTGAATTTTACCTAAGATGATGTTCATGTTTTTTTTAAAAAATAGATGATTTTATGGCCAAGGAGCTCTGGTGGGAGGAGAAGAGCCCCCAAAACTGTTTGTATTATGACAAATGCTAGGTTTATTAAACTTATGTATCTCGCCTTTGGAAATTAATTTTTTAAACATTTAAGCATTCTGATTAAATTATTACGTTTAGTAAACAACTTATAATAAGTTGCAATTCCAAATTTAGTGTCACAGTTCCTAACCATTTTAACTAAAAGACAGAACATAAACGTACAGTAAATAACCAACATTGCTACATTTAGCGTAGTCTAAAACATCAATGAAGTGGGTTTAATTCATTTTTAACAATTCTATTCCTGTTTTCATACCTTTCTATAGTTATGGTAGAATATATTAATTTTAATGCCTTCTTATGTTTGATGTATATTTTGATATATTTGGAGATTGCAATATTACCTTATCAGAAAGTAAAAAACATACTATTTTAGACCAGCCGAAGTTACAGAGTTTTGGTAATTATTTGACTGATTTTTGGTTGGGTTTTTGGTCAGGACTTCTTGTTTGGTTTTGGTTTTGTTTGTTTGTTTTCCCTCAAGCTGATCTGAGCCTGGTCATTAAACTGGGCTTCTTTTTTAAGTTAAATGTTACTTATTAAAGCAATAAAACATTTTTAAGTTATGCCTTTTGCTTAAGGTTTAGTATTTCTTAAAATCTGGCAAGGAACTGCACACATGCACATCACAAATCTCTTCTGCTCATGCACGTGTTCCATTGTCCAATCAGACTTCACTTACAAGGCACAAGTTCAGACGTAAAATTATTTAGAGTTTTAAGACAGTGACAACAGAGCATTCAACCAAGTGTGACTGCACAGGACTCACACCCAAGAAGTCCTGCATGTAAATGGATTTTAGAAACTAGATATTTTTAAATGGTGAAACTCAAATTGCAATCTACTCACAGAACATGAAACACACTCAAATTTTTCCTTGACCTAAGAAATAATTTTTGTCCTTCTTAGCAAGTTTTAGCTTTCACTTCTAACGATCACTTCGTAAGATCATTATCCAAAAACGTTGGGCCGCCCTATTTTAGCAGAATTGAAAATTCAGCCTTCGATTCAGTGAGTTCATTCAGTTCCCTAAGCTTCCTTTGAGAGGATTAATCAGACAGTGCGAGGGGAAAGTTCACCAGTCCATTAGTTTTAGAATTTTCACTCAGCTGAAAAAATGGATTGAAAAGCTAGAAGAAAAAAATCCCACGAGCCCGACGAAAGGATGTGTCTAGGCAGATGAGTGTACCTGAGACGGTGAAACACTCAACTCTGTGGTTGTTATGGAACCAATGAGGTTGGTATCTGGGAGAGAGACTCTCTGATAGTCGGGTTGACCTGTGAGAACTAAGACCATCTGTTGCTCCTCCTGCCTCTTGGGGCAGCGCCCTGTGTCACAGGCCCACCTAATGACATACCCAGAATGCCAGGAAAGACAGAGAGGCCAGACGAAAGGACAGGGAAGCAGGACTTCAGAATCCACCTTGTAAACTGCTTCAGTAGCCCTGAACCTTCAATTCACAATGGCCACTTTCAAGCACAGCGGTCCTTCTGGCCTTGGGCACGCCTGTGGGTCGTAGGTGTGCAGGCGCTGGGGGTCACAGCAGCAGGTGTGTGTGCTGCTGTTGTTTTCAGCACAGATTATTTACTAGGTGTCCCTAAGACTCCATAGACCACTGTACTTACATTCCTTAGAAATCTGTTTCTTCCTTACTTCAGTTAGCCTGTCTAATCTTGAAAGATGTACAAACCAGTATCACAGAAGCAAGATAAAGGGAAGTCTCAAAATGAGGGCCTCTCCTCATAGAGATGTGTCATGATTATCACAGGGGAAAGGAGACCTTTCCCGTTTTCTTGTTTGAGGGCCAAGACATTATTTATAAAATGAATATATGCTGCTTATAAAAATGCAAGTGTATACAATAGAGTAAAATAAAAATAGATTCTTCTTAGCCCACCCACACTTATCCCTCAGAGGCGAGTGTTGTTAACTGCAGGTTTCCATTTGCGCACAAGTGAACTCATACTTTGCCAGTTCTGCAACTTTTTGACTCATGGAGCAGAACACCACGGCATTACAGCTCACCTCATTCCTCTTAGTGACTGCATAGCCTTCCATTATGTAAATGCAATTTAAGTCATTTGTCCGTTTCTTCCTGGATAAAAAGTTAATTGCTGCAATGAACATCCTTGACCTCTGTCACTGAGGTCAAGGTTCATTTTTATGAATGAGTTGATAATCTCTTAGGATCGAGTTGATCTCTTTGCCATTTGGTCCAAAGGTTTCTCCCTAACAGTATCGATCACTGCCATGTCAGTTAATTAGTAAACATGGGTTAAGAGCCTTTGCTGAGTGTAATGATCTGCTGGTATTCATTAGGAAAGGTTAATGGTAATAACTACCACATTAAAACAACCAGATACCTTATTAGAGGTTTCAGTGTGCTATCCTCTGATAGTCCCCTCTGTGCAGAGACCAAAAAGGCCTTGGGCAAGATGTAAGAGTCAGGGCTGGGATCTGAACCCCTATGCATCTAACTCCAACGCTCATGTGAAGGAGAGCCTCCTCCTGTGCTTTTCAGTCCTCACCAGTGTGTGTCTGTTTCCTCCTTCTCACACTGTGGGCGCCAGTAGCAGCTGATCAATGTGCAGATGACTGGGGTGCCCTTGAGGACATCGCAGTTTGGTTGAGGAGCTTGTAAAATCCATAGTCTTGGAAGCATAGAGCCGGGAGGACCTCAGTAGGCATTGTACCAGCTTTGAACCAGGTTCATAGTCACAGAAAAGGAAAGTCATGGAACCACCTACTGACCTAGCAGGATATGGAATCCTTTATGCTAAACTGACAAGACAGCGATTATTTAGAAAATGGTAAAACAAAGCATGAAATCAGTGCAGAATTGATTAGAAATGGCACAATGGAATAACCTGAAGGAGAAGAGGATATTTCAGGAAAGATCGGTATATGTGTGGGAAAGAGAATTGAGCCAGGTTTGACTGCTCTGAAAGAAGATTGGAATGATAGAAGCACAGTTTATGGGGTAACTGCAAGGACCTTTAGAATTCACCAGGTCATGATAAGGAGGTGAAATCAGCAACCATAACCACTGTCATTTGTCAAGCACTTACTGTATACCAGGTACCGCGCTGAGTGCTTGACATACAGTCTCTGTCTTAATCCTCTCTATTAATTACCCTGCAAGGTAGGTATTATTATCCCCATTTTTCAGATGAGGAAACTGAGTCACAGAAAGGTTAAGTAACTTTCTCAAGGTAATATTAGACGTTCATGAGCTAGAATCTGCTACATCTGCTCTCTAAGAAGTAATGGCTTTTACATCTGCTCTCTGTAGAGGTGATAGCTCCAGAGGCTAAAGATTCTCACCATATTTAAGACCCATGAAAGATTATTAAAATGGAGTCCAGTGGGTATTCTACCAAGTTTGCTTCTCAGATATGATCCATGAATAAATGCATTGCCTAATAACACGAAGAGTGGTTACTTTAAATATCTCATCAAAGCATTTGTTTTTTGTTAAAAATAATTCTGTGCCTGTAGGTTAGGGGTTAATAGCGTGAGCTCTAGCTAAACCATCAACTTCTACTGTACCACTCATACTGTGAGATCTTGGAAAACTTAATCTCTCTGCGCCTAAATTTTCTCTTCTAAATGGGGATAATAAAAGAACTAACATCATAGGGTAGTTGTGATGGTTAAAATGAAATCAGATAACCACTGCAAAGCACAAGAAGATCTGGAAAATAACGTTCAAGTAATACATTGGCTGTTATTTGAACAAAGCAACTTTCCCTTAGCTCACTAAATAAACAAGACTAGCAAAAGCCTCTGGTTAGTTTCATCCTTCAGGGAGGGAGTCAAACAGCACAAGCCCAGAGGGAGTAAAACTAAGGCACACATTGGAACTTGACCATTCTGGAATTCAGTGCAATGCTTGCCTTTGGATGGGGGTTTACTTGCCGTGAGGACCCGTTTTTACAACCCTGAGAGTGAATGCCTTCTTAGAATTCGCACCCTCAGGCACCTCTAGTCCCAGCCCTCCCCAGCAGGCTGGAACAGGTAATTCCTTTAGAAAAACTCCAGAATAATTCAGGGCTGCTTCGTCTTTGTGCTTCATGTGTCCAAATAGAAAATCTCAAATCTAAATTCTAAAGCTCAAATCAAAGCTTTTGAAAAAGTGTTTCCCCTGCCTCCATCCTTCTACTTGTTGTTTCCTGAAATGATTCCCTGGACTCAGCACACCTGGATGGATGCTCTCATCTCTCAGAGAGCAGAATTGCTCCCAGGTGGCTCCCTCTAAGCAATTCTATTCAAGTTCAGACAGTCACAGAGCTAATCATGCTGCCGGGAATGAAGATTTACAGTAGTACTGAATTATGCCTTGTCTCCGGGGTCTGCTGGCCCTTTTCCGACGGCACTTTGTGATCTCTCCAGCTCATTTTAACTTTATTCATTTTCTCAGACAACTTATCCACTGCAGTTTATATAGAATCAGTTGGTATTCTTTATTTGCTTTTACCTTTCTCCTTTAAGTTTTAAACAGATGCTTTAGAAATTGTCTCAAGTTCCTCCAGAGTTTCAGTGTTTGAGTTTTACTCTGTTATATTTGTGTAAGCTGTACACTTTTGTTTCTTTACCACATGGACCATTGCATCCTTGAGCAGCCCTACCTAGAGCTGTGCACGTTGGCCTTGCATTTGGGGCCCATCCACCCTGAGGTGGGTCCGAGGCAAACGGCCTTACGGGTGGTCTCCTTGAGCCCTCAGCTGGTCACACCACCAAGAAACTTAACAGCCCTTCCCCCAGTAAACAGACCCAGAAGAGATCCCAAAAGGATCTTTCTGAAGAGGATATTCTCAAATTTTTCACTTAAAGAGAAGACGTAACATTCAAGGAAAATTAACTATTTGAATTCTTATCATATACAGATATTACCTGTTAAAATTTTTAGGACAATTTATGTTTTAAAAGTTACCTCTTTTTCTGGTTATTCGAAGTACCTACGTATAGATACACATTTTATTAAGTAAATCTTTAGAACGATTCTGTGCAGGAGATCACTCACCAGGGAACAGAAAATTGAACCTTAGAATGGATTCAGTGCAGGACCCAGCGCGATGGGATGGACCACTATGATAAGCAAGGTGGCTTCTGCTTTAGCAAAACAGCAGATCTTTTGTTTCTCTGTGGTTGTAAACCTATGTCCAAGGACTTCTTGGACTTGAGAGCAAGGGAGAATATTTGTTGGGGGTGGTTTATGAACGTGGCAGTGGTGTTAGTAATGAGCTGGCCCCATGGGAGCATCTCCCCTGGTGGTCTGCTTACTTTGCTGCAAAATACCAGGCAAACATGACGCTTGTCTGGAGTCCTGCATCACCGGTTGCTAGGACTTGTTTTCTAGGTTAACCCCAGATGCTCACTGCCTTATTTTTATAAGCACAGTTCAACATGGGATTGAAAGGTCTCATCATTTGTAACAAAAGGCATAGCATTCTAAAGCAATCTTCCCAGTTTAATTTGTTGTAAAACGCTTTAAAAGAAAGAAGCCCGCATGACAGCATGTGTCACAGAAAGGGAAAAGATGGGAATCTCCAGATAAATGACACTTGGGGATTCATACATACAAAATCCTGGGGGAAGGGTGCTGAGCAAGAAAGCTAACTTGCAAGGATTTGTCTCTTTTTCACTTCAGCACGTCCTTGTGAGCTCTACTGCCGACCCATAGATGGCCAGTTTTCCGAGAAAATGCTGGATGCTGTCACTGATGGTACCCCTTGCTTTGAAGGCGGCAACAGCAGAAATGTCTGTATTAATGGCATATGTAAGGTATTGGGTATGTTTCCTTAATCTACAACTTTATAAAACCATGATTTTTATTAATTCGGGAAGTCAGATGTGCTAATCTTTTGCTTTCGCGGTATTTGCATGTGGTCTGGTATTTTTATATGGTCTGTGAGACAAGACTCTTCAGTGTTCATCAAAATCACAGTTAGGAACTGAATGTCCTCCTGCTGTCATCTTCATTTCTTGATCTGTTGATGTGCTCTGTGATATTATTTTAGGCATGAAGCTGGGTCAAGTTGAAGAAGAACCAAATTAAAGGAGGAATTACTAGGAAAAGGCAACTCGGATTATTTCAGTGGTATTGAATTGTTTGTTGCTTACTTGCCAACAGAGTTAGTTAAATTTGAGGAAAAACTGAAATTAATAATTGTATAGTGTTTTTCACAGAGCATTTTGACATTTCATTCTCAATTGATCACCAACATGAGGTCTTCTGATTTCGATTTAACTTTTTCACATTGACTCCATTAAAAAATTGACTCCAATTAAAAAATTCTGCCCAGGGCTTCCCTGGTGGCGCAGTGGTTGAGAGTCCGCCTGCTGATGCAGGGGACACGGGTTCGTGCCCCGGTCTGGGAAGATCCCACATGCCGCGGAGCGGCTGGAGCCGTGAGCCATAGCCGCTGAGCCTGCGCGTCTGGAGCCTGTGCTCCGCAACGGGAGAGGCCACAGCAGTGAGAGGACCGCGTACCGCAAAAAAAAAAAAAAAAAAATTCTGCCTTTATATAAAGTACTTAGATCTGATTTTTTAATGCTTTTATGTGTACAAACATTGAAGAATTTATCCCCATTGCTCACAGTCTGTTTTGCAAGGAACTGATGAACAAGTTTTGTGATCCAACACTCAGGCATAAATCTCAGTTTAAAGAGTAGGTGTTTTTAATCAGTGAAAAAAGAAACTACATAAAAATACTCAATTAACTATTAGTAAAGCATAATGGCTTAGTGCTCAGGCTCTAGAATATGAACCCAATACCACTATTTCCTAGCTGTACAACTCTATACATCTTTCTAAGACTCAGTTATCTTTCATAAAATTGGGATATTAACATATTTTAGATTAAATAAGGTCATATAGGTTAAGCCCTTAACAGAGCCCCTGACACACAATAAACTCTTAATATATTTTATTTGTTTTTGCAAATAATTATCACAATTTTTTCCACTGGACTGAATTGTTGCCATGAAAAGCTCCTGCCCATAAATTGTTAGCACCCTGGGAAAGTGAATTTATCACCTTGCAGTTACTGATGGACTTATTCCAGTAGCAGCCAAGGCACAGGAGGCAACATGATGATTCCCAGGACTGAGTGAGCTAACAAGCCATCCTTTCTAAATTGGAAAGGGCTCAGGCAGAATTCTCTTCCTGACACGCTAATTACCACTGTAGCTACAAAAAGCCAAAAATAATTAACATATTTTAGGTTAGACCTGTTCCCTAGAGCAGGAAAAAGTGTATTTAGCTAATTTAGGTCCAAACAGCCCCATTGCCATTTAATACAGTGGTTCTCAGGCCTGGCTGCCTATTAGAATCAGCTGGAAAGCTTTTAAAACCTACTGATGCCTGGCTCTCTAGCCACCCTATTAATTCAGAATAGATGTGATTTGGTCCTGAGCATTGGTATTTTTAAAACTCCTCAGGTGATTGCCATGTGCTGCTAGGGCTGAGAACTTTAGTCATCAAAAAATCAATGTGATGCTAAAATTATCTTTTACATCTAAATACCTTTGCATGCATAGAGACAGTATCTTTAGCTTGTGATGGAAAAAGAAAGATATTTTGAACAAAACATGAGGGGTCTTGGGTATCTCTCTTGAAACCAGTTAAATCAGCTTAATAGAATAAGCCCAATTCTCTCAGCTTGCCTTTTTCTTTCTGGAAACCAGTTAAGGCTTTTAGAAAGTTTAATTACTTTCTGTCTACACCACACTGAGTTAAGTTTTTAAGCAGAAAAAAATATGTCAAATCAAGTTTACCTTAATAGCCTAAATACAGTTTATCTCTTAAAGATCCAGATTGTAGTTATTTTCAGCTTTTGTTAGTCTTCTTATTCATTTACCACAGTTTTTTCAAAGGGAATTGAACGTGTATTGATATAAAAAGTTACACCATCAGAAAAAAATATATATGTGCCTAATTCATCTTCTTCGTGGATACGAAAATATTTGCTTATATTCATATAAATACTTGTATTTGCTTATACTTATATACTTAGCCGTCTATTTGGAAATTATGATATTTACCAACATTTTGGCATCTTAGATTTGCAGATTTTGTTGTCGAGGAAATTATCGAATGTTGATCAGAACTGAATTTGTTTTAGGAAGTATCTGTCTGTGCCCCTCCCCCAATTTTTTAACTGGTACTGAACTCCTAAGCTGCTTTTTTTCTATTTATTGAACTTTTTTCTACTATTTCATTTACTTAACTGTATCTACACAAGGCCAAGATTTTTAAGTAAAGTGGTATTTACAGTTAAATTATTTTCTCCTTTCCTTTTTTAATCACAAGTACAACATGCGGTAAGCTTTTAAATATATGAGCAGATATTCCCACCCCTCTTCCACCTGTCCCAGCTCTGCAGTCTTACCTGCTGTCTTAAGACAGGCTGCTCACCATCCAACTTGCTCACCCCTTTCTCTTGGTAACCAGTTCTTTGACTTTCAGTTCCTTCACTCGTCCCTTTTCTCCCAGTCAGCAAAGCTTTGGCTTCATTTCTTCCCCAAACAGCCTGGATGCCCTGAACTTGCACATCAGCCATCCCCTAGATTTCTCCTCTCAGCCTTCCATCAACCTCTTTCCCCAGGACCCTGATTCTGACCAACCCAACCACATTGATTTTTTGTTCTGACAAGCAGTCTACTATACACTTCTTAAAATAATAATTCAACTTTGTGAATTTATGCCCTTACAAAGTCAGTGTCTTCAACCCCAGCCGAGTCCTTAACCTTACTCGAGAATCTTCCTACCTGCCCTAAGTTAGCTCCCCTTCTCGTTGCTCTCAGAAACTCTCCTGAACCTTCTTTGTTCTCTCTCAAGGCCATTTTGGCCATCTCAGTAATTGACTGAACACCCCAAAATCAATTTCTCTGGGCCAGATGTCTTTCTAGAAGGCCACATCCTATCTCTTGGCCCTTAAAATTATGGTGAGGAAAGCATTATTGCTGCTGTCCCATTTATTAAAGGACAATATCATTTACCTGTTCTTAGTTAAGCATAACTGGCATTATCTTCACACTAAAGTTTCATTAGCTGGGAATGAATCTCCTCTTGGAATCAGGCATCTTTCCAGTCTCTACCTTTGCCAAGGGACTGTAGAAAGAAATGATGACATTCTAAGTGGCTTAGGTCAAGGCGCCAGTTGGTATTTCAGTCCTCAGTTACTTGAGAATTTACTAAGTAAAACAGTAAAACTCATAAGGAAGAAATGAGAATTGGTAAGAATACGTATTACTTATTCACTCACGTAGGGCTGAAAACCTAGTGAAAGACTGAGACCAGACTTCTCTAAGTAATACTCAAGATAGGATGCTCTTCAGTTCAAATGACAGGGTCAAGAATTGATGATACACTTCTGCATGGGAAAGGAAACAGTCATCGGAATAAAGAGGCAACCTACAGAATGGGGGACAATATTTGCAGACCATATATACAATAAGGGGTTAATATCTAAAATGTATGAGAAACTCCTACAGCTCAACAGCAGAAATACAAATAACCTGATTTAAAAAATGAGGCAAGGACTTGAATAGACATTTCTCCAAAGAAGATATACAGATCGCCAACAGGTATATGAAAAGGTGCTCAACATCATTAAACATAGAGAAATACAAGTGAAACTCATGAGATATCACCTCATACCTGTTAGGATGGCTATCACCAAAACACAAAAGATAACAAGTATAGGTGTGGATGTGGAGAAATTTAAAACCTGTGCACTGTTGGCGGGAATGTACAATGGTGCAGCCACTATGGAAAATAGTATGGAGATTCCTCAAAAAAATAAAAATATTTATTTTAATTAAATTAAAATATTTATTTTTTAATTAAATTTAAAATATTTAATTTTTACCCTATGACCCAGCAATGTCAGTTCTGGGGTATGTATCCAAGTGAATGAAATCAGGATCTTGAAGTGACATCTGTACGCCCGTGTTCATAACAACATTATTCACTAGCCAAGATACGGATGGAAAAAACCCAGATGTTCATCAACAAATGGATAAAGAAAATGTGGTATATACATACCATGGAATATTACTCAACTTTAAAAAAGAAGGAAATCTTGACATTTTGACAACATGGGTGATCCTGGAGAACGTTATGTTAAGTGAAATAAGTCAGTCGCAGAAGGATAAATGCTACAGGATTCCACTTATATGAGAACCTAAAATAGTCTAACTCATCAAGGCAGAGAAGAGGATGGTAGTTTTCAAGGGAACAGTGGAGAGTTGCTGTTCAATGGGTATAAAGTTTCATTTACGCAAGATGAATGAGTCCTAGAGCCCTGCCGTACAACGTATTGCCTGTGGTTAACAACACTATATTATGCCCTTAAAATTTTGTAACGAGGGTAGGTCTCATGGTAAGTGCTCTTACCACACACATACACAAAAGGGACACAAGGAAACTTCTGGAGCTGATAGATATGTCTATTGTCTTGATTGTGGCAATGGCTTCACAGGTGTTTGTATGAGTCCAAACTCATCAAATCATAAAATTAAATATGTGTAGTATTTTATATATCAGCTACACCCCCAAGAAAGCTGTTTTTTAAAGAAAGAAATAATGATAGGAAATTAAAGGGATTTTCTTTTTTTAAAAAGAAATGCAGCCTGTTGGGAGGCTATCTGGCCGCCTTAGAGGCACATCGGAGGAGAGCCATACTGGATCAGAGCCCCTCTGATCCGGCTGAAGGCAGAAAGACAGTATTGCTGTGGCCCTGTTGCCAGAGCACAGGACGTGGAAGAGAGGAATGTCTGTTCATTTTCCCCTGAGAGTCTTACATTTTATGTATAGCAAGGAGGACGGGCTTCTGCCTCCTTCGGTTATGTACTCAATTCGGTGTTGAGTGTGCTGTGCGCAGCTGATGGAGGAACAGAAGGGTGAAGTCTCCACAAGAACCACACACTATGCCGTGGGCCAGCCTACTGGGGTGTGTGTGTTTCCTTCCCCGCCCCTGCCCTCCAGGGATGCAGGAAAATATTGCTGGAGGAGAAAGATGGGCTCAAGGTATTTGTTTTTCTGGCTTTCTTTCCTTTTTCCTTCACATGTTTTATCCATCCCCTCCTGGTAGAGATTGTTTTTAAACACTTCAGTATGTTGCAAAGTATGTTTCCCTGGCTGGTTCCAAATCAGTGAAGGAATGATGGTCACTGAGAATGGGATTTGTAAAGGTCAGCTTAGTAGAGGATGCTCAAGCTTGACGTAAACATATCACTTGTGACGGGTTGACATTTTGCTTATAACCAGTGAAGGCACACATCCAGGCAATTTCTTTCTTTTCCATTGTGATTAGTATTGTTAAGTTTTTTTAATCTCTTAGCAGTTTATTTTTCCCAACTGGGTCAAGTAGCACCGTCTTTGGATCTAAAGGAAGTTAGACATGGTTAACCTGAGTAATGGCGCTATTTTTGTCTGTGGGCCTTAATTCTCTGTTTAGAATTAAGGTGGAGGGAGGGTGTATTTAAAGACCTAAATGGTTCTTCCTTTCAGTCGATCTGAGGCGGCTTTAAAATAAGAAAGGAAATTATCTTTGAGAGAGAAAAAACTACCTGGGCACCATTCTTCTTCCCAAACAGAAAAGAAAAATCCAATTAATATAATATGGTATAGGGACTTTGCTGGTAGTACAGTGGTTAAGGATCTACCTGCCAATGCAGGGGACACGATATCGAGCCCTGGTCTGGAAAGATCCCACATGCCGCAGAGCAACTAATCCCGTGTGCCACAGCTACTGAGCCTGAACTCTAGAGCCCATGAGCCACAACTGCAGAGCCCTCATGCCAGAACTACTGAAGCCCACGTGCCTAGAGTCCATGCTTCGCAACAAGAGAAGCCTCTGCAGTGAGAAGCCCGCACACTGCAAAGGAGAGTAGCCCCTGCTCGCCGCAACTAGAGAAAGCCTCCACGCAGCAACGAAGACCCAATGCAGCCATAAATAAATAAATACATAAATAAATAAATAAAAATTTAAAAAATATATAATATGGTGTAGTTTTTCCTCTTTATTCTACCACTGAAATGTGGTTAAGGAATATAGGCCGTAGAAGAGAGCAAGGAACAAAAGACTTCGGTGGATGTTCACGTGTTTTCCATGACTTTCCATCTGAGTGTTAACGGTTCTCTGGTATTTGATGCTACCAAACACCCCAAGTTTAATTACTCTCCTTTTCCAGAATGGGAATTGGATGGGAAAGCCTTGGCCGTATTGGGGGGTGGAGGAGAAGGAACCAGTGGAGAGGGAAGGATGATGACTTGGGAGGACCAAAGGACAGAACACTGAGAAGTGGTCAGGTCCAGAGCACATGAACAAGATTAGGCCTGGCTCAGGGCAGAAATGACCAGTTCCTCCTCTGCAGCTGGAGGGAAGGAGGTCAGGATGGCTGGGATATGGCTACATGTGACAGGTGGTGGGGCTGGGCTCATAGGAGGCTCCAAAGGATTTGCTGATGGGTCTGCAGGTCCGAGATCTCATCCCTCACGGGACTGGAATGGTCTCAGCATGAAGCCAGGTTTTCCCCCAGGGCTGCCAGTTCAGACAGGAACCGGAGAGAATATCCCCAGTGAGGAATGTAAAGGGAATGAACGACTAAGTATAGGTGGAGTCATTCCGTCATCCCTGGGAATCTCATTAGAGAGGAGGGGGCATGAGGTTTGCACATCTGAAAGGGATTTGCTGCTCCACCGACAATGATTCCAAGACATTTTCATGGTTCCACTTTTGCAAGTGTGTTCAATTCTGCTTCTCACTCAGGGGAAATTGCAGATGCATTCAGTGTGTACCTCTTTCCCCTCAAAGCAAGTATTTCCTTTACCATCAGTGGGTGCTTTGGGTATTCTTCTGGCCACCACCAGGAAGAGGAAACATTTATCTTGTATCTGCCCCCGCCACAATCTCATCCAGAGCAAAATGGGGGGAAGGAGGAGTCAAAAGTCCAGGGTAGGTGTGGCCTCTCCCGCCTGAGTCATTCGTCCTCAACCTCTCTTCCCCGCAGATGGTCGGCTGTGACTATGAGATCGATTCCAACGCCACAGAGGATCGCTGTGGTGTGTGCCTTGGGGATGGTTCAGCCTGTCAGACCGTGAAGAAGGTGTTTCAACAGAAAGAAGGATCTGGTAATAAACACATAAATAATTGAGGTGGCAGGGGACTGAGAATGAAAGTCAAGATGGAGTGTTACTCTTTTTAAGCAGATTGTGACTTTCACAGAATTCAAAATGGGTATAGCCTTCACTACAAAGGGATAAAGGTTCCTTGGCAGTTTTAGGAAAGGGGTTGAATGCTAAGCAATTACAGGAAGCATCACGTTGCACTAGGGATCTAAGAGGGCTTAGTGGCTGTGCACAGGACCAGGTTTAAGAGTGTGATCCGGGCTGCCCTGGTGGCGCAGTGGTTGGGAGTCCGCCTGCCGATGCAGCAGACACGGGTTCGTGCCCCGGTCCGAGAAGATCCCACATGCCGCGGAGCGGCTGGGCCCATGAGCCATGGCTGCTTAGCCTGCACGTCCGGAGCCTGTGCTCTGCAATGGGAGAGGCCACAACAGTGAGAGGCCTGCGTACCGCAAAAAAAAAAAAAAGAGTGTGATCCCTGGAGAGGATCCAGGGCAGAAGGCAAATGGACCGAGACCTGGGGGAGAGAAGGGATGAAGAGCTGGCTGAGGAGGGTGCAGACCTAGGAGCAGGTTCTGTAACTGAGGGCAGAGAAGCCAACAGTGGGTTTAAAGGCAGAAGAGTTGGGGTGTAGCTTCAGGACCAGAGGAGAGGCGAGGCAGGGTTGCTTCAATTTGCTCTTATTCCCAGTTCCTCCCTGTAAGGGAGTCCCAGCCAGTGGTGCCTTAAGGCTCTCCAGGTGGCTTCTCCCACCTAACATGCCCTCCTTACTCACATCGCACTATTCCTTTCCCATGATTACCTTTTTCGAGGTTTCTTCCTTGTGCATCTTTGGGCTGTTGACAATCCTCGGGGCATGGAGAGCCCATCCTCATCCCAAATCAGCTGTGACCCTGCAGACTGTCTTCAGTAAAGACAGTTCCCATGATCCCTTGACACCAGCAGTTGCTGAAGGCGTCTTGGGAGGAGGCTAAGTTAGGCCTGGAGATGATGAAGACAGCTGAGAGCATCTTAGTTTAGTCCCCCTCGTCCCCTCCTCCCCAAGAGGTACCCTGAGACAAGAATTCAGGTACCATTAGTTTGTATGGAGGTCGGAGAATCCTGGGAAACACCAGTAGGACATTGGAGGCAGTGAAACAGAGAAAGGGAGGCAGCCAGAAAGGGAGTGTCATTAAGCCAGTTATTATATAGGAGCCAGTGTAGAAGTTGTACTTCCAAAGTTTTCCCGCCCAGGAGGGAAGGCGTTGAGAGTACACACCAGCTCCCACTAGCCATTGCTCCACGCTGCTTTGGGGAGGTGGGGGGATCTGGTTGTTAATTCTCTAAATTCCAAGGAATGGAGGTACTGGAAATAGGGTGGCCAGGGGGCACCACCCAGGTAGAGCCAGAGGGCATGGGGCAGTATCCCACGCTGGGGCTGGGGTGATGCCTAGGGTGGAAGTCAGATACAGTGGGGCACCTCCCTTCTAGACTTGCTTAACACCCGGGATGAAGTTACTGAGTATGCCCCTGAGTATCGGGTGTGGTCATTAAATGACCTATTTTTCCCTAGCACACATCACCAAAATTTGGACTTAATCCATTGACTTCCTAAAACTACCATTCTAGACTCCTCTGGCCTTAATTGGCTTCTCTAGACCTCACCAATGCCAGACCCTCTGACCACTGAATCAAGTCCTGGTCTTATTCACACTGACCTGCTTTGTTTTGATGCTGGGAACAAGGGACCACATTCTCTGAGCATTCTGGAACTCTCCTACGACTAATTGTGTCACTTAACTCAGTGCCCAAACCACCAGCCTTGATTCCTACCTCTTTTATTTAATCATAACTAGAATGTGCGCAACTTTTGTTTGAAATCTTTTTATGGAACTAGAACAATTACTGTATAAATTCACCTTTAATTTTATATTTTAAATGATACGTTTGTATATCTATTGAGTAGATTTGATGCACATAGTAATTTTAAGTCTTTTGGCACAAGAAGTTAATTCAATTTCCACTGTCTGATATACCTTACATACAATTTTTCACTTTTACAATTCAGCATGTTGAAAGAAAAATCTATAATCTAAAAAGCAGAGGAAAGACACAATGTCCCTGTTTTTCAACTCTTGCTGCCAGTATCCATATCTTTAGAATAGGAGATTCCTGAAATGGAATAAAAGCAGCAGCTGCCTGGAATTAGGTGTGTACCTGACCACCTGGATCCCATCTACTTATTGATTCTGTGTGTTTATGTGCTTAGTTCCTCCGGCTGTAGCTCCCTAGACTCTGCCACTGATCTTTATGGTCAAAAGATTAAATTCATATAGAGTTAGGAATTGACAACAATTACAAGTTATGCTAAAATTACCATCTTAATCCCATAATGAGGCATGTTCTGGACTTTTGCTTGCGGCTCCCTAGGCTCTGTGACAAAATGAAAATGATCATGAACGAATGGAACCCATTAAGAACACTCACAGCACAGGCTGGAGGGCTGTGGCCGCAGTATGGGTGTAGGGTCTATACAAGTCTGGGCGGTGGGACATGAGACCCTTTTAGGAAGAAATGATACGACTTCATGACCCAGAGTTGCTCCTAGGCTGTTCCGTAAGGTTCAATTTCTTTGCTGTAGATTCAAGAGAAAATAGGGACCTTTCTAAGATTTTAGGGAGGGTGAATGACCTGAGGAGGTCAGTGTCATAGAAAGACTAGTTTGCCAGCAACATACAAAGTTGCCCAGAATAGGAGAGCCCAGTGCTGGGAACCCAAACATTAACCCAGGTTCAGGAGATAAGGGCCTGGACTAAAGATGTTCATGTAAAGGGGATGAGAATCATATAAGAAAACATTCCAGAGACAGAATCAGAGGCAGAAGGTAGGACATAATGATAAGAGAGGACATGGCTTTCTTGAAACCATGTTTACCAAAATACCACCTTACTTGGAGACTGTCCTATGTCATGCTTTCCAGGAAACCTTGAGTTGGAAGGGGTAGGGAGAGTGACTGGACACTTTACACGGGAGTTTTCCCATCAAAAGAGCTGAAAGACCTCCAGGGCTCAGGGCTGTGAGGAAGCATTTAGGGTCAGGAAGCCCCTGTTGGTGTCTATTCCCTCTGCTATGTTTCCACTGGTTTCCAGCAAGAGGATTATGGTTGCTCACAATGTGTTCCAAGACTCCAGACCCCTTACAACCCTCTTTTGAAATAACTGAGGCTAAAACTCCAAATCCAGGGCAGTTTAATTCTCAGTACATCTGCCTGGCAAATGTATCTGTACGTAGCTCTTCCTCACTGTGATTCGTGAGCAGGTCCAATGCAGTTTTGGATCTGAACCAGACAGCAATGTGTCACTGCTGTCAAGCCAGGCTTCAGAAGATGGATCTGTCTTTCCCAGGAGCCCCCTCACAGAAACCATGGCATCTTGGCCTGCAGTGAGAATGGTCTTGCTTGCCACACACTGACAGCACAAATCGTAAAAAAAAAAAAAAGACAAGCTGGTAGTTGTAGTTAAATTGCCTGGGTTAATAGTATGACCTCTTTATAAACACATTTTTATTTGAAGTGACAGACTAGAAACCAAATATGCCAGTGGGTAAATCGTTTTTTTAGAAGAGTTGAATAAGATGCACATTAGCACCAATAATCCATTGTCACTCTTATGATATGTCTTCAGAAGTGAGACCAGTCTTCTGCTCCATCCTCAAAGGCCCTGAATATTCTTTTAGCTCAAGGTGTTCAAGACTCAGTAGCGGGATGGTTTCTCCAGGTGGTCTCCATGGGCCTAGAGGCTCCTTCTTTGAGGTCAAGGTTATGTTTTCCACTTCCCCCAACACTGGTGCAAAAGAATCGTGTTTACTGAGGAAAACGGAAGAAAACTGATTTACTGAATGAATATATTCATCTTTCTTAATACTTTGGAGATATTCTTACCAACCCTGAAAATCTGACCTTGACATAGAAAGAATATCTCAATAACCCTTCACCCCCTACAACTTTTTAATATGATTCTCATTTCTGTCAAGAAGATCCATGAGGGTGAGACATTCAAGGGGATTTTTTTTCATCTCTGTTCTACCAATCACATTTTTTCATTAAAAATGCTGTATTAGGAGTTGGTTAGCAAAGCCTGGTTATAGAGGGGTGTGTGTGTGTGTGTGTGTGTGTGTGTGTGCGCGCGCATGCGTGTGTGCGTGTGCGTGTGTGTGTGTTGTGCGTGTGTGTGTGTGGCCGTGTGATGTGACATAGATTTCTTCCTCTCTTGGGAACTCAGTTTCCTCATTTTATAGATAAAGAGATTGATGGTCATTCCCTTCCACCTAAACGTCCATTAACAGTTGGCTTATTAAATAAATGGGTTTATGTCATTTTGGCAGTTGTTGAAATGCTAAAAAAATGTGGAAAGATATGGAAGGTATATTAAATTTAAAAAGCAATAGTTAAAATAGTTCACATAGTATGATTTCACTTGTTTAAAAAAGTATGTGTATGTGTGTTTATACATGCAAAGAAAGGTTTTGGAAGAGAATCCAAGAAACTATTAACTGTAATTATCTTTGGGACATAGGACTCTGGGTGGAGGGCAATGGAAACTTTTACTTTTCGTTTTATACTCCTCTCTATTGTGGGTTATTTTGTCATGTGTAAAGGAGTCTGGTGGCTATGTTATGGTTCTTTTCGACTCCAAACACCACAATTTTATCTTTTGGGTTCCTCTTAGGTATTCTTTTGCAAAAATATATTACAAATATGTATTGCTTTTGCTCATGGCTAAATCTGCCTCTGTTTACATCTTCTTTCTACAAACTGTTCGGAAGCAGCAATTATATTCAATGAAAGCTTTTATTTTCAATTTGATGTACTTCGCCTTTTGATAAGACAGAATCTATACAAAATATTTCTAATTTTAGATTTTCTTAAGCGGAAGATAAAAGGCAAACTCTTTTGGGTTTTTTCCTCATCTAGTTCTCACTGTTTTTTGTTTTGGCTTGATTTTTTGTTTGTTTTTAAACAAGGCATATGGTGGTTGCCATATTCTTTAATGCTAGTTGACTTTATGCATGAGCTCTGCTATGAGAAGCTCTGCTATGCTGCAGGGAGCAGTGCTCCAAAGGCATTTTAAACAGTTGCATCACCCTCAATTACATGTGATTAAATATTTTCCCTGAGCTAGTTGTAACTTAATAGTTTCAATGAGCTGTCTCAGGCAAGTGTGTGAGGGCCCAGTGGAATTTAATCAAGTACTTCAGGCCCCATACATCACTCCTTTAGATGGGAGCTGCCAGTTCGAAAAAATAGAGCTGAGGTTGTGGCCTGTACCCAGCTTCTGAGTAAATCGTTCCTGCTGGCCAGATGTTGGTTTTAACTCCTAGGATCCCATGCTGTGTTAATGTCTGAGGGAAAGAGAGCAGTCAGGGCACTTTTAGGTGACAGAGATGCGGGTGTGTTTGTTAGTCAAAAAAAACCTTAGTGTATATCCAGTGGAAAATGAACAAGGTCTTAAAATCAAGTTTTGTATGGAAGAGGTAAAGGAATAGAGAAAATTTAGCTGGGAGGGACGTCAGACATCATCTCATTCAAGCTCTCATCTCATTCAACGTCCTTCATTGTGCAGATGACATTCAACGAAGTTAGATAAGTCAATGGACATCATGGAGCTCGTTCGTGGCAGTGTAGAAACCAGAATCGGATGTCTGACTCCCATGCCCCAGTACTCCTTACCCAATGCCAGGCCCAGCGTCTTTCCATTCTATCACAGCTATGAGATGACGGTTCTTTTGAAGCATAAACAGGATGAATGCATAAAGGGCTTAGCCTACAGCCTGGCAAAGAGAGGAAGCCATTATGTGTTCATTCCATTTCTCCCCAGTAGGTCTCCTACCGTAACAACCAATAAGCAAGGATAAGACTGTAGCTAGACTTGATCATGGTCTTTAAGTAGATGTCCTCTGTGCTTTTTCAGAATGTTGGATTAGAACACATGAGAACAACATAAGTTTATGTTTCATCAAAACGTAAGAAAAAATGTGAAAAAAAAAACCCTTTCTGATGAATATAATTGTCCAGCAATATAAAAAGCTGTGCTCAGAGCTGAGTTTCTCATCACAAGCTGTATTCAAGAGCGCCAGGTGGCAATCAATCCAAGATTCCCTCCAGAATTCTCTTAATGAATTTAAGCTATGATTAAATTACTTCTGAGAGTCTTTAATTTTCAGGCAATGAGGGTGAGCGAAAGGATGTAGCCGCTGCAATGTTTAGGGAGATTAATCTGATAGCAACAAAGGCAGAAGCAGAAATGCTAATGGGAAGCTGGCTAGGGGCTGTAACAGTTTGAACTGTCAACAGAAAATAAATGCTGGATCAACCACAAAAGGTTCAGAGTTCAATCTGCATTTATTTCACCTCTCCTCTCATAAAACTGATTACATAATGAGTCACAAGGCTCCTGAGAATTCTACTCATGGCCATGCTTTTAAAGTTCCCCGTAATTAGTGCATCTGCCAGTCCCAGTAACCACCCAGCAGGAAGACAAGGGCACTAAACTGATGGAGATGCTGGGAAGGGGATGCATGATGAGTCAGAAACAGACTGTGTTTGTTCAGCTAAGCTTGCATGCCTCTCTTCTCTCCTTAGGTTATGTTGACATTGGACTGATTCCAAAAGGAGCCAGGGACATACGGGTAATGGAGGTTGAGGGAGCTGGAAACTTTCTGGCCATCAGGAGTGAAGACCCTGAAAAATATTACCTCAATGGAGGATTTATTATCCAGTGGAATGGGAACTACAAGCTGGCAGGGACCGTCTTTCAATATGACAGGAAAGGAGACCTGGAGAAACTGATGGCCACAGGTCCCACCAATGAGTCAGTGTGGATCCAGGTAACGCAGAAGCAAAGGAAACTGCTGACGTGTGCACTAGTTAGGATCTTTCTAATTTTCTTTACCAAGGTGTTTGCTAGGGGATATTCATTAAGAATCCTTAGGGGCTTCCCCTGGTGGCGCAGTGGTTGAGAGTCTGCCTGCCGATGCAGGGGACACGGGTTCGTGCCCCGATCCGGGAAGATCCCCCATGCAGCGGAGCAGCTGGGCCCGTGAGCCATGGCCGCTGAGCCTGCGCGTCCGGAGCCTGTGCTCCGCAACGGGAGAGGCCACAACACTGAGAGGCCCGTGTACCACAAAAAAAAAAAGAATCCTTAAACTTTCTCTTAGCAAGGAACAGGGAGGGAAGTGAGATATTAGTTTATGCTGCTAATCCTTTATTGCCTAAAATTGGCAAAACGCTTGTGATGAAATGCCACGGGCCCTAAAATCATCTGTTGAATTTAGTTTCCAGTATAGTTGACAGGCTGTTTATTTCAGTGTGTGTTCCTCAGGTATAAAAGGGATGCTACCAGTCTATGTCAGCCTGGCATGAGTTTCCAAACAGCTTTCCAGCAGTGGTGATGAACTGACATGGTTCTTTCACATGTTATCATGCGGTTGTCCTCAGGCAAAAGGTTTGACTTCGTGAAACTCCTGGAGAAGAGAGGGGTAAAGACGTAGCATGTGCTCTTCAAAGGCACAAGTGATTTGTCTTTCATACTAGCAAAGAGCTGTAGAAAAGGAGCGGGGTAATTATAGCAGCAGAGCAAGGCAGGTTGGGGCTGATGGATGGCCCAAGACAGTCACATCTAACTATAATTCAGAAGTTAGAAGGAAGTCATTTCAAAGCCAGAGATCAGAGCATTCACAGAAGCTGGAGGTCAATGCTTGACAGCTATGATCCGTAAATGTCAGGAGACCTTACATCTTATAGGCCCGCCCCCTGGAGCAACAAGTCTACCACCTCTAAGTGTGAGATTAATCCATGTCAAACATGTGGTAAGTAGATTGCCTGCATGAGAGGGAAGTGAGGGGAGGGTCCCAAATTCTGTCTCCAATTTTATGCCTAAAACCCATGACCATTTTAATCCCAGAGCTATATGCTTTCAAGAAAACTAATCAGCCTGAGAGCTAGAGAAGGGCACCATAAAGCAACAACAACGGCAACAAAAGTTACTGTTTACTGAGTGCTAGCTATATGCCAACACCGATCTAATCATATCTAGTCACATTACTTTCGTTTGTTTAACCCTTAAAAGCACCCTATTAGTCATGCTGTGATTATCCTCACTTTGTAGATGGGGAAAGTAAGGCACAAAGAGATTAAGTAACTTACCCATAACCACAAAGTTAGCACATACGCAAGGGCACAAGGTGACCTACCAGCCTATTGTTGGAAAGGGCACTCTGGTCATTCCCTCAGAGTAATTCCCGTATGATTAGGCCTCCCATGAATACCCATGAGAATTCAGTCAAGAAATAATAGAATAGGAGCAGATTAACTATAGACATATGTAGACATGCAGGTGGAAGTATTTATGTAATGGTATGTATTCCAGTGCACACCTCCATGACTACTTTAAGATGATGGACATTGTACAGCATTTTTATATGACTGTGGTTTGCGGTATAAAGTCACAACAGAGTTTGACATGACCCCGCTCTTGTCCTTTAGCTTTTATTCCAGGTGACTAACCCAGGCATCAAGTATGAGTACACAATCCGGAAAGATGGCCTTGACAATGACGTGGAAAAGCTGGTGTATTTCTGGCAGTATGGCCGCTGGACAGAGTGCAGTGTAACGTGTGGGACGGGTGAGAACAGCTCCTCTCTCTTTGAATCCACGTCAGTTTCAGAATAGGCCATGGAGGAAGTTTAAGCCAGCAGTTTGCACTCTCGCCCCTAGGTCTGCAGGGTTCCACAAAGATGGCCCAGGGGCCTCAATAGGGAGTAAATGTGTTGGTCATGGTCTAAAGAAAGAGGCACTTTTTCTTTTATCAGGTTTACTGTCCTTCATGAAAGGTTTTGTTTGCAGAAAGGGTTACATGTCTTTTTTTAAAAAGCAGACCAGAAAGGTTTATAACTTCTCTGGTTGAGGACCTGAGGACCACAAAAGTCAAACCACCCACCATAGGTATCCTTTAAATCATGGCCAAATCCAGACCATAACTGTCTCTCTTAATTCCTAGCCCAGTGTTCTTCTGTCTCCAATTTACCAGTTTTTCATAGCTACAAGAAAAACAGTTTTCTCTCATAAATCCAGCATTGGAGAGCTTCCTTTGCTGTCAAGTGTGTCAGGATGGGACAAGTTCTGCTATGGTAACAAAGAAAACAAAATCTTAAGAACACAATGAAGGTTTATTTTTAACCCAGTCTAAATCTGGCACAGATTAGATGGCCTTGCTTCCTCTTGTAGCTGAGACATCTGAAGTTGCCCCACAGGGGAAGGGAGAAATTGAAGAGGCAGACTGGCCCTTAACAACGGCCTGGGCCTGGAGTGACGCAAACCACTTCTGCTCACGTTTCATTGGTTGGCCTCAGCCCTGTGGGCACAATCCAACTGCAGAGAGAGGCTGGGAACTGTAAAGGAGTGTGTGTTTGTAGAGTGCGGACTCTTGTGGCCGCAGTGCTAGATGAACATTTCTGGGGCTGCTGGGGGCAGGGGTCGGGGCTGTTCTGGTACTTGGGGCTCTTCACTCATTTGGGGGCTTTAATAGTAGACTCGGCCTCTCTTTCTCCTTTTGGATCCTGTCCAAGTCTGTTCGGGAACTTTCTGCCTCTATTGTTACTGCTGCTTATAAAACTAGGACAACTATTGGCTGAAGTACCAGAATCAGCAATGTAGCAGAGGGAATCAAAGTGATGGAGAGAAGGGGTCAGGAGAGCACAGCCTCCACCTCCCTGGCTTCCCTCTCGTGTACTTTGCTCCATTTGTTCACTTGCTCCTTCCACCCGCCCACCCCCACCCCCCAGGAAGTAGTCGTGGAAAGAGATCCAGGGACAGACATTGAGTCGTGGCCCATCAGCCTTGTGAACAACTTTCGTATTACTGATTTCTTTCTTTCCCTCCTTCAGTATAGAAAACCAACAGCTCCCTTTTAGAAATCACAGGAATCCTATGTTCATTTCAAAATGTGTGACATCTTGAAAATCCTGAACCTCTGGAAATCTGTCTAGGTCAAATCTAACAGCAGCCGTAAAGGGCATCAGTAAGAGTCAGCCCTGCTCTTCCCACTGCTGCCCAGGAGGGCTGGGATTTTTTGCTGAGAAGCAAAAGCAATTTAAGCAGAAAATAAGTAGGTGAAAAATATTTCCCTGAGGAGAAGTTGGGAGGAAAATGAGGTCATCAGGACTGTAGTTCACAAATACTTTTACGATTTTGCATCCCTTTTGTTCTCTTTTTTGCAGTGATGTACAGGTTTAAGCTTTAAGTTTAAATCATTTATTCCAGGACACCACGGAGAGAAACTCAGCCAGTCCTGCCTGAGCAGGGCCTTCTCAGAGAAACACGAGATTATCCACCCCACACCCCCTTCTATTTCAGCATGGGCCGGACCCTTTGCATTGCTTGTGTAGTATTTCAGAGCGTGGGAAATACAATATAAATGGCTGATTTGTGCAGTGGTCATAAAGATATATTCGTATTTAGCAAGGAGATGAAACAGCCCTACCAAACAGCAGGCGTTTGACTTTGATACAGCCTGATCCTTCAGGAGCATCTCTGCCTGACTTGGGCAAATGTCACTCTGGTTATTAAACCTTAACAGATGCTATCGTAGTGCCCATGTGCCTACCTGAATTTCAGCCATGCTATCTATTTGAATTCTGGCATAGAAGGATGGCAGCATATCTACCTTCACGCTCTCAGACATAGAGAATGACATGCTAATATTCACATAAGACACTCACTGCTAAATATAAAGATGGAAGACTGCCCAAAACACTGAATCATTCAATGATGTATTTTTATTTCCTTTAAGTTAAAACTTTCTATATTATAAAACTAAGTTAAATATGTTACTGAAAAATTAAAGTCACCACCCTAACATACATGCACTTCGGTACTTTGCTTTATTGCCTTTCAATATTATTTTCTCTCATCATAGATGTATATAGTTGTGTGCATATGGATGTATTTATGTACATATACACATGTTTTCACCTAACATCATAACGTGGGTACCATTCCATGTGTTATTCAGTCTCCATAGCTATCATTTTTGTGGATACATTATATTTCACTGGCAAGACAAAACAAAATTCCCTTAGCCGGTTCCTTATTGATCATCATCCTCTGATGAGCATCTTTGGGCCCATGTAAAGAATGATCTCATTAAATTTTAATTTGTAGATGGAATGTCTAGGTTCAAAAAGTAACATACTTATACCAAATGTTAAGAAACTTATTACCACATTGATTCCCATCAATTGATTCCCATTGATTCCCAAGGTTACAAACAGGTAGTAGCAATTATTTTATTTTACTTTATTTTATTTTGTTATCGTGTTATTCTAGTTTTACACTTTTTCACGGGAAAATACTGCAAAGGCCCCAGCAAAAAGGAGAATGCAATAACAAATTCCTGTAAATCAACCACTCAACTTTATCAGATCTTATTATGTCATGTTTGTTTCAATCTTCATTTTTAGAGTAAGAAGTTGCACAAATACAGTTGAAGAGCACGGTCTAACTCCACTCCCTTTCCTTTTCCTGCGGAGTTAACTAGGGTCAATGTTTTATTTCCATGTGGGAGAAACACTAGAAGGGAAGGAAAAGAGATAGAAGATCTTGGCAGTGGTCTAGGGAAGTAATAATAGTGGCTTGAACTAAAGCTAAGGTGGTACAGATGGAAAAACCATGAAAATGTGGACATATTTAGGAGCTGTACTAGACTGAACTTAATGGTTGATTCCATTTATCTTTTGACAGAGAGTGGTTTGTGCATGAGGAAGGGTTGAAGGGTGACCCCCAGTGTTCTCCTTCACATAACTGGCTAAATGGTAGTGTCACTCACTGAAACAGGGAACATGTGACAAGAAACAGATCCCAAGAGGAGTTTATGATTATATGAGTTCAATTAAAGTGCCTATGAGATTTCCAGGTGAAAATGCCCAAAGGCAGTAAGTAACATGCTTATTTTAAAAAGTAGGTCAGACTGCCTACCTTTGCCAGTTTGGCTGCTATCACAAAATACCATAAGCTGGGTAGCTTCAACAACAAACATGTATTTCTCACAGTTCTGGAGGCTGGGAAGTCCAAGATCAAGGTGCTGGCAGATTCGGTTCTTAGTGAGAATCTTCTTCCTGGCTTGTAGATGGCTACCCTCTCTCTGTATCCTCACATCTCATGTGTCTTTTTCTTTTTATAAAGGCATCAGTTCCGTCATGAGGACCTTACCTTCATGACATAATTACCTCCCAAATGTGCCGACTCCAAATACCATGACACTGGGGGGTTAGGGCTTCAACATATGAATTTTAAGGGGACACATTCATTCCATAGCACTGTCCTAACAAACTTATTTTATCCAGAGTGAACTCCTGTTGTAATTATTTTGTTGTCTTTCTTGGTATTATATTTCTTTATGGATTTTGGAATAGTAATTTACAGGCCTGATTTGAGTGTGATTTCCTTTTAGTTTCTTTTATTTTTCTCTTTCCTGTCCCTTTCCTCCCTTTTTCTCTCTGTGTGCACCCACTTTTTCTAGTTTTTGCAGTTTTTTCCTGACCACACTGTGGGACCTCATTTCAGGACAGGACTTGCTAAAGTGGTTCAAAATTGCCTCTCCTAGTGACATTGAAAATACGTTAGGAATTATCACAGAGCCAGTCTGGCAGATGGGCTGAGCGCTCGCATGAGAAGCTGAGTCCTTACTTTGCAAACTTCCTAGGCCTGAAAGTCATCAAGAGTTAAGGCTCTAAGAAGTTTGTGGTGATGGTGGTCTCCTTCCCATCTCAGGCGGAGCAGTTAAAGCCCTCGTATTTCACAGGGGCTGCGCACATGGCCACCACCCACCAACAGCTTCTGGCTGAGAGCCTGGCAAACCCTTCACCTAAGTCCTGCTCACCCTTTTGCCGAGATGTTTACCTACATTTAAGCATTGTGACATTTTGGTCTTCCCTTTTTATATAGTTATAATTTAATATCTTTTATAATTTATACTTTACATATAATTTACATTGTGCATTTGGAGCAAAGAGCTGCTTAAGTATAAATTCAAGAAGATGGGGTTTCCCTGGTGGCGCAGTGGTTGAGAGTCCACCTGCCAATGCAGGGGACACGGGTTTGTGCCCCGGTCCGGGAAGATCCCACATGCTGCAGAGCAGCTGGGCCTGTGAGCCATGGCCGATGAGCCTGCGCTCTGCAATGGGAGAGGCCACAATGGTGAGAGGCCCGCGTACGGGAAAAAAAAAAAAAAAAAAAGATGTAATCAGTCATTGGCTTCTTATCTGGATGAAGGCTTTTGGAGGAGAACCAAAACAACGAGTTCCAAGGGGAAGATGAAGCTCTGCCTCCGCTGGCTCAGTCCTGACCCTGCCAAGGAAGAAGGGCCCGGTGGGGCTTTGCCTGTGCCCGTCCACCCAAGGCTGTCACACGTCTCTAAGTCAACAGCCCTCCCCTTCCCAACCAGGCAGCTTGTGTTTACAATCAGCTTCTTCTAGCAACTCTGTATCTGTTTGCTTCAAGAGAATATTTTGCCTCCACATATGCACCCCTTCTCCTTTTTTAAAGCATGGATTTAAATGAAGATGCCTCCAGGAATGAGGACAAAATGAGTATAGTTACAGAAGAATCCAAAAAATACAATTTGAGGGAAAATGCAATAATTTTTGATGAGATGGGTGAAGGACAAGAAGCAAGTTATGTCGATTATTGTAGACACAATTTTGTGATTAAATCTGGAAAAAAGGCAGCCTGTTCTTTCTGTTTTTATTTTATTAACAGCTGAGGTAGTTAAAGTTATTTAAAATAAAATAAAATTTGTGATTCAAAAAAAATTCACCAAGATGTTATTTCCTTAGTTTGACTATTTAAACATTTTTATCATCTTTGTTCAAGAGCAGAAATCCATATGAAAAATTGGCAAGAGTATTTTATAAATTTAGCTGTCATCAAAGCCAGCCCACTTATTTTCCACAGCCCACTTTTCCAAGGTAAAGAGGACCCAGAGTATACCAGCAACAGGCCTCTCTCTCCACTAGTGTTCGTTCTTCTGTCCTCTCCACCATATTTGCTTTCACTCCTGCCTTATCTGTGGGGCATGACTTTGGGGTGACTCTGGGAGAATTTAGGACTAGCTGTCCCTTGGGAAAGGTTGGAAGGGAATGGAATAGCAAGTGCTACCATTCATTACAAGAGGCTTGTTGAAGAAAATTTACCCTGGTCACCCATCCAAAGATCAACCATGAAAGTGCAACCAATGGATTATCTGTGGAGGAACAGCTGCAGAAATGGCTTGACACAGATGCTGGTCTCAATAGGAAGCTTCAGGACTCCTTATTAAACAAAAAAAAATATTTTGGCAAAACCTCAAGATCACTTTCCTAAAAATGTAAAAGCCATAGTTTTGCCCCATGGCAACCCTAGTACTGCAGGAATCTGTCAGTTGTAATATATTCTAACCAGAATTCCCATGTGTCTTATAAAACTTACAGCAATGGCACTACTGTCAGACTGTCATCACTTCTGAATGTGACCTTTGCCAGTTGTGTGCTCTGTTGTCCCCTCTGTGCTGTGTTTTTGGTCTAGGAGCACAACAATGGCTTGCACAAAAGGGAGAACGTTTTCTCCTGCCCCACCCTGGACGTCACCCTGCTTGGCTGAATTCTCTTTGGAGCGTAGTCATTGTTCCTTTGTTTAAGGAACGTCACATTCTGATAGGAAAAGGCAAATACTGAAAACTCCACTGACATATATACACTAACATGTATAAAATAGATAACTAATGAGAACCTGCTGTATAGCACAGGGAACTCCGCTTCGCTGTACAGTAGAAACTAACACAACATCATAAAACAACTATACCCCAATTAAATGAAAAAAGAAAACTCCAAAGACCATGCGAAGCTCCTGGAGATTGCTTGAACTGTTCTAAGCTGCCCTAGAAACTAGATCATGTTCATTAGAAATAAATACATGTAGAACAGATACTTACATCACTGAAGCTAGTTCTTACAGAGTCTGACAGTATTCCTAGTAAGGCTCAAAATAATCACGTGCATTTGAGATATGTCTACATATCCTTGCTAAAGCGTGAACATAATAAATAAGGGCACATATTTCACTCTGATCCTGATGGGTGACCATATAGTGATGTTTAGAGGACAGAAAATCAGAGTCAGATACTTCCTTGACTTTTTAAAATTGCGCTCGGTGCTAATCCGTCTGACTTTGTCCTCTGTAACTGTCAGGTAGGATCAACCAAGTCCAGATATTGATCTCTAAAAATATCTGGAGGATTTTTTTTTTTGCAGAATGCGGGCCTCTCACTGTTGTGGCCTCTCCCGTTGCAGAGCACAGGCTCCGGACGCGCAGGCTCAGCGGCCATAGCTCACGGGCCCAGCCACTCTGCAGCATGTGGGATCTTCCTGGACCGGGGCACGAACCTGCGTCCCCTGCATCGTCAGGCGGACTCTCAATGACTGTGCCACCAGGGAAGCCCTGGAGGATTTTTTTAATATGTAGGACTTCATAAAAATAGTAGGATTTATTGAGATGCATTTAAACATATGCTATGGAATGAGGATTATATAGTTTACCACATGCATAAATATATAAAATAAACTACGAGTGATACACAGTGGAGACCTGAAAACCTTCCAGTTGTACTTCACTAATAAACTAATGGAAACTCTTAGCCCAGAGTAGCTAATCTGCTTTTTTTAGTGATTGCCCTAGAGTTTGCAATATATGTTTACAGCTAATCCAATCCACTTTCAGATAACACTGTACCACTTCAGTGTTACGAGTACTTTATAATAACAAAATTATAGGCAGTATGAGTACCTTATAATAACAAAATAATCCTGGTTCCTGCCTCTCGTCCCTTGTATCATTTCTGTGATTCATTTCATTTCTATATGTGTACCTAAACACATATACATATATATCATATATACATAAGCATCATAATCAAAATAATTGAATACATTATTGGTATTATTATTTTGAACAAACTGTTTTCTGTTAGATCAACTCAGAATAGGAAAAAGGAAAGTTTTTATTTAACCTTCATTTATTGCTTCTTTAGTGTTTTTCCTTTCTTTATATAGATCCAAGTTTCTGATTTTTAATATTTTCCTTTTTTCTAAAGGATTTCTTTTAACATTTCTTTCCTGCAGGTCTATTGGCAACGAATTCCTTCAGTTTTTGTTTGTCCGAGAAATTATTTCTCCTTCACTTTTGAATGGTAATTTCACAGGGTGTGGAATTCTAAGTTGGTGGGGTTTTTTCTCTCAACACTTTAAATATTTCGCTCTGCTCTCTTCTTGCTTGCGTGAGTTCTGAGAAGTCGCATGCAGTTCTTTCTTTGTGCCTCTGTAGGTAAGGTGTTTTTTCCCTCTGGCTTCTTTCAGGACTTTTTCTTTGTCTTTGATCTTCTGTGATTTGAAAGTGATATGCCTAGGTGTAGTTTTTTGGGGTTTCGGGGGGGCATTTATTATGCTTGCTGTTTTGGGGTATCCTGGATCCACGGTTTGGTATCTGATATTAAGTTGCCGAAATTCAGGTTCCAGTGGTAGTCAGCTTATGAGTCTATACTCTGGAAAGTTGGAAAGTTCTGACTGCCTCTATTCACTCGTCTGTCTCTCCAGAGAGCAGCTGTTTGCCCTGTGCCCTTTCCTCTCTCATATCCAAGAAGCATTGTTGATTTTTCAGTCTGTTCACCTATTTACTTGTCATTACAACAGAGTGGCAACTTCCAAGTTCCTTACATGTGGAACCTTTAACCGGAATTCTTTCCAAGGTGGCTAATCTAATATTCTCTTATTCTACTGGTCATCTTAGTCCCATCCCATCCCATTTTTATCACATGCAGCCAGCAGAGATTAGTCCCTCCCCTGTTTCCAGGGCCTTAGTTTTGTTCCCTAATAGTGCACTTGCTGGGGATTTCTCAGTTGGTTTCTCTGAAGGCTTGCTTTTCTCAACGTATCCTGCAAAATGCTGAATGTTTGCTTTTCTTGTTAACCCTGTGAGTTTTGTGAGATGTTGCAGGCCTCTGACTTTCTTTAAGTGTGTGCTTTGCCTGATTTGTACACAGTGGCTGCAGAAGAGGAGTTATAAGAAGGAAAGAATACTTCTTGATCGTGGTAAATTTTGAAAATGGTTCCTACCTGGTTCCATTAAGCATTCTTCAAGCACCAGCGATGCTCCTGTTTGAGCATTTCTTACGTATTTCTTATATAATTTCTTTCTGACCATGACAGTCAATGTATGTAATCAATTCATTGGGATTTCAGGGAGGAAAAAACTATCGGCTTTGAGTCTTACCAATGTTGTGAGAAGTATGGGTTTCAGCAATGGATAAGAGAATCAATGTGTTCGAGCTCTTGCAGTGATGGGACTCAAGTTCTTGACTGAGCCTTCATTATGAAGGATAGATCTGAACTCATTGATCAAGGAAATCAGAGATGAAGGGGGTCAAAGAGCCAGAAAATACAAAGTAAATATTTAGTGGGAACTGAAATTGAAAGTTGGTAGATTTAGGATGGACTTGTCAACAAGATATATGGTTATACAGTTCCTACCCTTGCCATCTTCTATGAAGTTACATGTTATTTCTGTATATTGTAAGGGAATTGTGGCAGTGCCCTCTGTTGAGTCATAGAATTTTTATCATCTCACATTATTAAAATCAATGTTATATCCAATTTTAGGAGAATTATAGATTATGTCCTAGTGTAAAATTTAACTTATACTGTTTAACTTGTACTCAAGTGGTTATAAAAAGAGATCTTGGAATTTGTCAGTATTTTAAAAACCATGTATACAGTACTTTGAATCTCTTTCAGGTGATGTGATTAAATATTCAGTGTTTGAGTACCTTTGATCTTAAATTTTGATATAGTAGGAAATATTGCATTTTCTGCCATAGGTGGTTACAATAAATTGTCTTCACTTGCTTTCTCTATACCCTTCCTAACTTGAATTTTTGAGCGAGGAAAATCTTATATGAACTAAATTAACCATATAACAGGCTCCCTTTATTTTACAATCTCAGTATTGAATTGAGAATATGATGAGCTATGTAACTGTTTTATTTCGTTTTGGTTTTGGACATAAGAAACTTTATTGCTCTTATATCAAGGTATAATTTCCACTTGAGATGATCAGGTTCAGGGGTATATGAAGATAATTCTTTTTTTTAACATCTTTATTGGAGTATAATTGCTTTACAACAGTGTGTTAGTCTCTGCTTTATAACAAATTGAATCAGCTATACATATACATATATCCCCATATCTCCTCCCTCTTGCGTCTCCCTCCTTCCCTCCCTATCCCACCACTCTAGGGGGTCACAAAGCTCCGAGCTGATCTCCCTGTTCTATGTGGCTGCTTCCCACTAGCTAGCTATTTTACATTTTGTAGTATATATAAATTCATGCCACTCTCTCACTTCATCCCAACTTACCCTTCCCCCTCCCTGTCTCCTCAAGTCCATTCTCTACGTCTGCGTCTTTATTCCTGTCATGGCTCTAGAACCATTTTTTTTTAAGATTCCATATATATGTGTTAGCATACAATATTTATTTTTCTCTTTCTGACTTACTTCACTCTGTATGACAGTCTCTAGGTCCATCCACCTCACCACAAATAACTCAATTTCATTTCTTTTTATGGCTGAGTAATATTCCATTATATATATGTGCCACATCTTCTTTATCCATTCATCTGTCAATGGACACTTAGGTTGCTTCCATGTCCTGGCTATTGTAAATAGAGCAGCAGTGAACATTGTGGTACATGACTCTTTTTGAATTATGGTTTTCTCAGGGTATATGCCCAGCAGTGGGATTGCTTTGTCATACGGTAGTTCTATTTTTAGTTTTTTAAGGAACCGCCATAGTGTTCTCTATAGTGGCTGTATCAATTTACATTCCCACCAGCAGTGCAAGAGGATTCCCTTTTCTCCACACCCTCTCCAGCATTTATTGTTCGTAGATTTTCCAGTGATGGCCATTCTGACTGGTGTGAGGTGGTACCTCATTGTAGTTTTGACTTCCATTTCTCTAATAATTAGTGATGTTGAGCATCCTTTAATATGTTTGTTGGCAATCTGTATATCTTCTTTGGAGAAATGTCTATTTAGGTCTTCTGCCCATTTTTGGATTGGGTTGTTTGTTTTCTTGATATTGAGCTGCATGAGCTGCTTGTAAATTTTGGAAATTAATCCTTTGTCAGTTGCTACATTTGCAAATATTTTCTCCCATTCTGAGGGCTGTCTTTTCGTCTTGTTTATGGTTTCCTTTGCTGTGCAAAAGCTTTGGAGTTTCATTAGGTCCCATTTGTTATTTTTGTTTTTATTTCCATTTCTCTAGGAGGTGAGTCAAAAAGGAACTTGCTGTGATTTATGTCATAGAGTGTTCTGCCTATGTTTTCCTCTAAGAGTTTTATAGTGTCTGGCCTTCATTTAGGTCTTTAATCCATTTAGAGTTTATTTTTGTGTATGGTGTTAGGGAGTGTTCTAATTTCATTCTTTTATATGTAGCTGTCCAGTTTTCGCAGCACCACTTATTGAAGAGGCTGTCTTTTCTCCATTGTATATTCTTGCCTCCTTTATAAAAAATAAGGTGACCATATAGCGTGCGTTTATCTCTGGGCTTTCTATCCTGTTCCATTGATCTATATTTCTGTTATAGATATATAGTAGGGGCCAGTACCCTACTATCTTTGCTACTGTAGCTTTGTAGTATAGTCTGAAGTTCGGGAGCCTGATTTCTGCAGCTTAGTTTTTCTTTCTCAAGATTGCTTTGCTATTCGGGGTCTTTTGTGTCTCCATACAAATTGTGAAATTTTTTGTTCTAGTTCTCTGAAAAATGTCATTGGTCATTTGATAGGGATTGCATTGAATCCATAGATTGCTTTGGGTAGTATAGTCATTTTCACAATGTTGATTCTTCCAATCCAAGAACATGGTATATCTCTCCATCTGTTTGTATCATCTTTAATTTCTTTCATCAGTGTCTAATAGTTTTCTGCATACAGGTCTTTTGTCTCCTTAGGTAGGTTTATTCCTAAGTATTTTATTCTTTTTGTTGCAGTGGTAAATGGGAGTGTTTCCTTAATTTCTCTTTCAGATTTTTCATCAGTAGTGTATAGGGATGCAAGAGATTTCTGTGAATTAATTTTTGTCTCCTGCTACTTTACCAAATTCATTGATTAGCTCTAGTAGTTTTCTGGTAGCATCTTTACGATTCTTTTTTTTTTTTTTTTTTTTTTTGTGGTACGCGGGCCTCTCACTGCTGTGGCTTCTCCCGTTATGGAGCACAGGCTCCGGATGCGCAGGCTCAGCAGCCATGGCTCATGGGCCCAGCCGATTCACGGCATGTGGGATATTCCTGGACCGGGGCACGAACCCGCGTCCCCTGCATCAGCAGGCGGACTCTCAACTACAGTGCCACCAGGGAAGCCCAGGATTCTTTATGTATAGTATCATGTCATCTGCAAACAGTGACAGCTTTATTTCTTCTTTTCCAGTTTGGAATCCTTTTATTTCTTTTTCTTCTCTGACTGCTGTGGCTAAAGCTTCCAAAGCTATGTTGAATAATAGTGGTGAGAGTGGACAACCTTGTCTTGTTCCTGATCTTAGAAGAAATAGGTTAATTTTTTCACCATTGAGAACGATGTTGGCTATGGGTTTGTCGTATATGGCCTTTATTGTGTTGAGGTAAGTTCCCTCTATGCCTACTTTCTGGAGGGTATTTAACATAAATGGGTGTTGAATTTTGTCGAAAGCTTTTTCTGCATCTATTGAGATGATCATATGGTTTTTCTCCTTCAATTTGTTAATATAGTTTATCACATTGATTGATTTTCGTATATTGAAGAATCCTTGCATTCCTGGGATAAACCCCACTGGACCATGGTGTATGATCCTTTTAATGTGCTGTTGGATTCTGTTTGCTGGTATTTTAGTGAGGATTTTTGCATTTATGTTCATCAGAGATATTGGCCTGTAGTTTTCTTTCTTGTGACATCTATGTTTGGTTTTGGTATCATGGTGATGGTGACCTCGTAGAATGAGTTTGGGAGTGTTCCTCCCTCTGCTATACTTTGGAAGAGTTTGAGAAGGATAGGTGTTAGCTCTTCTCTAAATGTTTGATAGAATTCACCTGTGAAGCCATCTGATCCTGGGCTTTTGTTTGTTGGAAGATTTTTAATCACAGTTTCAATTTCAGTGCTTGTGATTGGTCTGTTTATATTTTCTGTTTCTTCCTGGTTCAGTCTTGGAACGTTGTGCTTTTCTAAGTATTTGTCCATTTCTTCCAGGTTGTCCATTTTATTGGCATATAGTTGTTTGTAGTAATCTCTCATGATCCTTTCTATTTCTGCAGTGTCAGTTGTTACTTCTCCTTTTTCATTTGTAATTCTATTGATTTGAGTCTTCTCCCTTTTTTTCTTGATGAGTCTGGCTAATGTTTTATCAATTTTGTTTATCTTCTCAAAGGACCAGCTTTTAGTTTTATTGGTCTTTGCTATTGTTTCCTTCATTTCTTTTTCATTTATTTCTGATCTGATCTTTATGATTTCTTTCCTTCTGGTAACTTTGGGGTTTTTTTGTTCTTCTTTCTCTAATTGCTCTAGGTGTAAGGTTAGGTTGTTTATTTGAGATGTTTCTTGTTCCTTGAGGTAGGATTATATTGCTATAAACTTCCCTCTTAGAACTGCTTTTGCTGCATCCCATAGGTTTTGGGTCATCATGTTTCATTTTCATTTGTTTCTAGGTATTTTTTGTTTTCCTCTTTGATTTCTTCAGTGATCTCTTGGTTATTAAGTAATGTGTTGTTTAGCCTCCATGTGTTTGTATTTTTTACAGATTTTTTCCTGTAATTGATATCTAGTCTCATGGCATTGTGGTCAGAAAAGATACCTGATACAATTTCAGTTTTCTTAAATTTACCAAGGCTTAATTTGTGACCCAAGATATGATCTATCCTGGAGAATGTTCCATGAGCACTTGAGAAAAATGTATATTCTGTTGTTTTTGGGTGGAATGTCCTATAAATATCAATTTAGTCCATCTTTTTTAATGTATCATTTAAAGCTTGTGTTTCCTTATTTATTTTCATTTTGGATGATCTCTCCATTGGCGAAAGTGGGGTGTTAAATTCCCCTACCATGCATGTGTTACTGTTGATTTCCCCTTTTATAGCTGTTAGTGTTTACCTTATGTATTCAGGTGCTCCTATGTTGGGTACATAAATATTTACAGTTGTTATATTTTCTTCTTGAATTGATCCCATGATCATTACATAGTGTCCTTCTTTGTCTCTTGTAATAGTCTATTTTAAAGTCTATTGTGTCTGATATGAGAATTGCTACTCCAGCTTTCTTTTGATTTCCATTTGCATGGAATATCTTTTTCCGTCCCCTCGCTTTCAGTCTGTATGTGTCCCTAGGTCTGAAGTGGGTCTCTTGTAGACAGTATATATATGGGCCATGTTTTTTTATCCATTCAGCCAACCTATGTCTTTTGGTGGGAGCATTTAATCCATTTACATTTAGGTAATTATCGATATGTATGTTCCTATTACCATTTTCTTAATTGTTTTGTGTTTGTTATTGTAGGTCTTTTCCTTCGTTGTGTTTCCTGCCTAGAGAAGTTCCTTTAGCATTTGTTGTAAAGCTGGTTTGCTGAATTCTCTTAGCTTTTGCTTGTCTGTAAAGGTTTCAATTTCTCTGTCAAATCTGAATGAGATCCTTGCTGGGTAGAGTAATCTTGGTTGTACGTTTTTCCTTTTCATCACTTTAAATATGTCTTGCCACTCCTTTCTGGCTTGCAGAGTTTCTGCTAAATGATAAGCTGTTAACCTTATGGGGATTCCTTTGTATGTTATTTGTTGTTTTTCCCTTGTTAATTTTAATATTTTTTCTTTGTATTTAATTTTTGATAGTTTGATTAATATGTGTCTCGGCATGTTTCTCCTTGGATTTATCCTGTATGGACTCTCTGCACTTCCTGGACTTGATTGACTATTTTCTTTCCCATATTAGGGAAGTTTTCAACTATGATCTCTTCAAATATTTTCTCAGTCCCTTTCTTTTTCTCTTCTTCTTCTGGGACCCCTGTAATTCAAATGTTTTTCCATTTAATGTTGTCCCAGAGGTCTCAAAGACTGTCCTCAATTCTTTTCACTCTTTTTTCTTTATTCTGCTCTGTAATAGTTATTTCCACTCTTTTATCTTCCAGGTCATTTATCCATTCTTCTGCCTCAGTTATTCTGCTCTTGATTCCTTCTAGAAAATTTTTTATTTCATTTATTGTGTTGTTCATCATTGTTTGTTTGCTCTTTAGTTTTTCTGGGTCCTTGTTAAACATTTCTTTTACTTTCTCCATTCTGTTTCCAAGATTTTGGATCATCTATACTATCATTATTCTGAATTCTTTTTCAGGTAGTCTGCCTATTTCTTCTTCATTTGTTTGGTCTGGTGGGTTTTTACCATGCTCCTTCATCTGCTGTGTGTTTCTCTGTCTTCTCATTTTGCCTAACTTACTGTGTTTGGGGTCTTCTTTTCACATTCTGCATGTTCATACTTCCCATTGTTTTTGGTGTCTGCCCCCAGTGGCAAAGGTTGATTCAGTGGGTTGTGTAGGCTTCCCGGTGGAGGGGACTAGTGCCTGTGTTCTGGTGGGTGAGGCTGGATCTTGTCTTTCTTGTGGGCAGGACCGCATCTTGTGGTGTGTTTTAGGGTGTCTGTGACCATATTGTGATTTTAGGCAGCCTCTCTGCTAATTGGTAGGGTTGTGTTCCTATCTTGCTAGTTGTTTGGCATAGGGTGTCTAGCACTGTAGCTTGCTTGTTGTTGAGTGGAGCTAGGTCTTAGCACTGAGATGGAGATCTCTGGGAGAGCTTCTGCCGTTTGATACTATGTGGAGCTGGGAGGTCTCTGGTGGACCAGTGTCCTGAACTTGGCTCTCCCACTTCAGAGGCACAGGCCTGACACTCGGCCAGAGTGCCAAGACCCTGTTAGCCACGTGGCAGATGAGTGGTTTATTACAGAGGATTTTAAAGCACAGGTACCAATAGCCAGATGAAGAGATTTATAACATTAGGTCGAGAACAAAGAAACTTCAATCCTCTTGGAGTTTGGAGCCCAGCACGGTGGCATGTGGAGGCATCCTCCTTCACCAACTTGGAAGCTCTCTGAAACCCCTCCTTTTGTATTTTAATGGTGGCTTCACTACACAGCCATGGTTGATTAAATTCTTAGGCATTGGTGATTAATTCCTGAAGATAATTCTTAAAAAGTAGAAGGTCTTAACTGATCTCTCACTGCTAGTATCTAATAAGATTTACCAAATATTTACAGGTCCATGGTGACACTCTCATTGCTATGTGGAGAAAGCAACTCAGAATCCTCTATAAATAACATTTTGAATTTGATTGTCATATATTTTAGAACATGATTGATTTCCACTTAATGCCCTTTTCAAGTAAATACTTCTAGATAAGCAGCTAACTTAGTTCTGGGCCAATATATTGATTGGCATCCTTAATTAACTAGAATTTCTTTGGGGGCTGTGTTCAATGTGTAAGAGAAAGGGGCCAAAGGCAAAGCCAGATTAAAAGCCAATATCATTTGTCTTTTTTGAATACCAGGGAAATTTCAAGGTCATACAGATTCAGCCTTAAGCTCTTCTACTTTCTGCATTTGCAGTGTTACATCATGATCACTGCTCTTAATAGGATGACCTCATTCTAACCCCCTCCACAAGAGGTATTACAATATGCTATGTCAAAGAAAGATTCTGTTATTCCAGCAGTTGGTTTACAGAGTTAATTAATGACTATGTCACTCAAGACTGATGGTTTGATTTTTTTTTTACTACAAAGCAGACATTATCAGTCAGGGTGCCCTGCACACCCAAACAGAATACCTTGACTACTTTCAAAGGTGTGGGTTGGACTTAGGGAAACCAAGAAAGATGATTCATTACCTCTGTCCATTAATAGTAGAGGATTGGGGGAACAAGGCTACCATCCTAGGCCTGAAGAAGTAAAAGAAGGAGCAGTTATCCTAAGAGACAGCACCTCCATTCCCCAAATCCAAGTGGAAGCCACAGCAATCTATAGCATCAGCTTCCCAGTGTTCCGAGCAGCTGCAGAAGGGATCTGGAACGGAAACAGAAAAAGTGTAACACAGGAGAAGATGAAATGAAAAGTCAATAAAATCGTAGTGGTTAGTATCCTAGCAAGCCAAGCTGGATGGTAGCTCTGGGTTTTGTCTTGAGAAAGGAAGAAAGCTAGCATTTATTGAGTACTGTTCCACTTACTACTGCTATATAACATATCAACCTAAATTTAGTACGGTAAAACAGCCGTCATTTTACTATGCTCCTGGTCAGAAATTTAGACAGGATGCAATGGAGATGGTGTGTCTTAGCTTCACAATGTTTGGCATCTCACCTAGGAAGACCTAGATGGCTAAGAATGACTCAGATGCCTGGGAGCTGGAGTCATCTGTAGGCTTCTGTGCTCAGATGACTGGCACCTGGGCTGGATGGCTCACTGGGGACTGTCAACTGGAGCACCTACACCTGGCCTCTCCAAGGGTGTAGGCTTCTTACCCCATGGCAGCAGAGGCTCCTGAGAGTGACAGATCCAAAAGAATCAGATAGAAGCTGCATGGTCTTTTATGACCTAGCCTCTGAATTCACACAACTTCGTTTCTGCATTCAGTCCCAGGCCAGGGTAACTAGACTCCGTGTCATGATGGAGTGATATCATGGTCACGTTGTAGAAGAGCATGCCAGATGAGAGATTATTGTTGCAGCCATCTTTGGAAAATACAACTTGTCATATTCACATTTACTAAGGCAATATGAACTAATAATTTTGAAACTTTCTGACAATAGTTGCAACAAACTATTTTCCAAGTTAATGGTAAAATTACACTAACCAGAATCCTCTTATTAGCCAGTGTTTTCAATGATTAAACTTTATCTTCCCTTCATGGATTATAGATTTTTAAATGTGGAAGACACTCCCAGAAATCAACTAGCTCAGCATCCTGCCCTTAACCAGTCTGAATGTCATTATTCTCATTTTCCTGCAGTTAGCCAAGTGATGGGTAGAAGGAAAAGTAGACACGAGAACCCAGGACCCTTGGATTTTATTTATTTAACCAGAATTTGATAAGGCATGAAATTATAGATTAAATTTTACCAAATGAACCCACAAGCATCAAAGTAGAGGCAGAAGCACCTGGCCAGGTATTGTGTTCCTATAACATGGGAGAAATCAATCTTCTGAGCTGGAGCCCCTCAGTGGAGGGTTTGGGCTTAGTTTTGTATGTGTCAAGTGAGAACTCAAGAGCTAGAAGAATAGAAGATTAGTGGTCACCACGACCGTTAATCCCAACAGAAAAACCCTGACACGTTGCTATTAATTTTCCTCCGTGCACTTGGCAGCATCTGCCTGGCCCGTCCATCCGTTCATCTGGCTGCTGGTCCAGCAGATCGACCCATGAAATGTTATTAACTTCCTGGCAGAGACTTTTTATAATGTTCTGTGCCCTCCTACTACTTCTGGAGTCAAGCCCTGAGTATGCTTATCTTTGCTATCCATGTGCAGAAACAAGGCTTTTGGGGGATGTTTCCAACCTCTGAGAGTCACCTGACAGTTGCCTTTTATTTTTGACATCAAGCATTTGCCAAACTACCCAAAGTTCTAATGAAACGTCTAAGAGCTAAGCTTTTTCTTCTTTCTCTTCTATGATGGCAGATACACGTCAGCTTTTCTGGCTTCAACCATTTTGGTCTCCACTCCACTCATATTGTCTAAGACTTCTCTGTAGGTGTTCATGTCTTTCCAGACAAATGACTCACTCATTGTGCCATGAAAGTTTCTTTCATAATGTTGCTTCCAGCTGTTCGTAGTGCTTTATTTATATGACAAAAGAAAAAGAACACGTAGTCTATCAGTTGAGAAAGCCTGAGTGGTGGAAAGGTTACCTATCTCTTCACAAGAATAAAATAACATTAATTTAACAGTAAAATATTGTTGATTTATTTTAAAGGCTTCACTTACTGTTCTGCAACTCCCTCTGACATTTTTAAATGGCGAGATGCAGTGTCTGGCACCTGAGTATGCAGCCAGCCCGGGAGACTGGAGGAGTCCGCGTGAGGGAGTGTGAGGCAGTAGGTGGTAGGGGAGCCGCCCCAGTTCGGGTCCCGCCAGCCTTGTGGTTGTGGGGAAGCCCCTCCAGGTCATGGGCGCTAAGGTGAGGAGGTGACTAGCTTATTGGTGCACTTATGACCTTTCCAATTCTGGGCTTCACCAGTGAGCCTACTCGAGGCCTGGATGCCCTGAGAGCTCAGGGCACTCCCCTCCATGCAGACTGATGGCTCCATCCCCAGGGCCTCCGTCTTCAGTCTTCTCACCCAGACTTGCACATTTCTCATGGAAAGAAGCATTAGCCCTCTCCAGAGAGCTTGACTCTCTTTCCCACTGTCCTTTACCTCCTAGTCCGTGGGGTGCTGGCCACTCCTCTGCGTTCTCTTGCTAATGATATCGTAGCTGCTAGCAAAGCCACTGGTCCTTTGTTTTCCCTTCTCAACCTATGTGACTTCATTGTGCCTCCGTTTCCTCATCTAATAGCAGTAATGACAGTGTTGACTTCATTGAGTCGTTGTGAGGTTTCAGTCATTATATATCATGGTGGATAATAGGTACTACATTACACACACACACACACACACACACACACACACACACTCTTACATATGTATATATATTTGTCTGGGACATATATAGGTAGTCGCACACACACATACACAATTTTGAATAGTGCCCTGGGCAAGGCAAGCACCACATGTGTTAACTATTGTTATATATCCAAAGTCACATCCAGCCCACATATGTGCTTTTCTTTCCTGTGGACCTGGTCATTCCCATGTGCTTCTCTTACTTACTTACTTACCAACCCGATTTCAGAAAGCAGCAGTATTATCAATCCCTGCTATCAAAACCCTCTACTTTAAAAAACATCACCTCTCAAACTTCACAACATTATTTTGAATTTGATTCCTGTCTTTCAGAGTTTATAAACAACTAATATAAAGCTCCCAACTCCTCCATTCCTTCATTAAAATAGTAATGTATGATTGTGTTATAACAACTGGTGATGGTATCTGCTTTCACTATATAAATCTCACCTTGTTTTTTTTTCTGTTTTTTTTTTTTTTGGCATATGTGTGTTAGTCTTGTCTCCACAGCTAGATTGTAATCTTTATATTAGACTATATATTAATCTGCCTATATTATCCGTGGTCCTTCCTAAGCAAGATCTTTTCCACCCATTGCCTCCTGCAGCATGAGTAGAAAGAATAAGAGGTCCCCATTCCTCACCCCTATGTTAAAACCAAATACTTTATGGACAACCTTCCCATCAGCTGTAGGCATGACCAGGGGCCTCACCTGACACTGAGAATGTAGGCTCGGGATTTAATATGTGTGAACCGTTCTGCCCGACCCCCAGGTATACGCCGCCAGACTGCCCATTGCGTGAAGAAGGGTCGCGGGATGGTGAAAGCTACGTTCTGTGACCCAGAAACACAACCCAATGGGAGACAGAAGAAGTGTCGTGAAAAGGATTGTCCACCCAGGTAAGCGTCGGTAACAGCTGGAGAGCTGTGTGTCTACCTGCAGTGGTGGCTGGTTTAACAGTAATCCAGGGCTCTGTGCTGCAAGGGGGCTGTGTGGCTTTGTTATTAGAATAATTACGGGAAAGCTGTCACAGGTTCCTGTGGCTATGCTGTTGGAACCTGTGACAAGCTGTGAAGGGGACATTTTCTCCCCAGAGAGCAGTACTTCTTAGAAAGCTCGTGTGATCTGTGTTTAATTATTTGGTAAGACTTAAGTCCCAAAGCGCTGTTGAAGAGAATGGTATGTAAATCATCCAAAAATTCTTTAGCTAATTGGGCTTGGCTCTTCCAAGAACACTTACCAACCAGTGCCACAGAAGCTTCTAGATAACATGCTGACACGTTCAGGTCGCTGCTTGGAAGAGTGGACTCACAGACCAGGCTTTCTCCACCTCAGCACTGCTGCATTTGGGGCTGGATAATTCTTTGTTGTAGGAGGCTGTCCTGTGCATTGCAGAATGTTTAGCAACATCCCTGGCCTGTGTCTATTTAGATGTTTGTAGCACTCCATCTTCCCCACCCAGGTTGTGACAACCATAAATGTCTCCAAACATTTTTTGCTAAATGTCTCCTGGGGGCACAATCACCCTTGGTTGAGAACCACTGTTATACAGGTATTCACTTGCTCCTAATCGTATTGGTTCAAGATTCTAGAAGGTAGCTGGGATGTTAGCTGGGGAAGAGGAAGAAAGAGAGAGAGAGAGAGAGAGATAAAGGAAATAGAGAGGAAAGGAAAGAAAGAATTAATTCTGGGGAGTGTCTTCATTCTCTCTTGTCCTTAAACAGGATGTAGTTCGGTTGCAGATTCCATCAGGCATTCATTCCAGTCCCAAGAAGACATATTAAGAAGAGTTTAGTTTAACAGGAGGGAGCCAGTTGGCATAATCAATCTACCAAGTGACAGGCTGAATTCTAAAGAAGAGCTGGAAGAATGGGATAAAGGCCAGAGAACTAGGTCAAAAAGAAGTGTCTAGACAAGTCAGTTAAGTCAAACAGTGTCAGTCTCTTATAAGCCCGAACAGCGAGGTCCCAGAGGCCAGGGAGTTCTCATCTCAGAGTCAGATTGATTCTCTATCCAGTTCTGTGGTTTCTTCCAGGTACAAAGTGGGCTGTGAGGTCCAGAGCTGGACCCCACCTCCACTGAGGCAGAACAGAGCTGCTGCTCTTCCCTGTAACTCTCTTGCTGGGAAGAACTAGGGACTTGAGCACAGGATTTGGCCTCTCCAGGTTTTGTATGTAATTGCAGTTTCTATAAATCCTTCTTAGGGAAAAACGAGCCAGGAAAGAGGAACGTTTCCTATCGCTAGCCTTATCTAATCAATAGCCTATCACGCCGCAGAGCTTATGGGCTTCCAGCATACTTATTCTCCCTCAGAGTTAACGACTGTCATCAGTCACTTCCTTTTGCCCTCACTAGCTGACTACCAGTACATACACACCTGGGATTCTCACCTCACTTTTCAAAGCCACCCTCCCTGGTGAGTGGCTACCTTTTTAAAACCACAGCTGTTTATTTCTTGAAGCTAATTTTATCCCTGGGGTTCAGGTTCTCATTTTTATTATTTCACTTAGTCTGCCTGGGCCTTAATATTACCAGCAAATATTTGTTCAGCATTCATTATTTTCCATGAGAGATACGACAGTGATAATAACCATGTAACAGTTACCATTTACTGAGCACTGTGATATTGTGATATAATAAGAGATATGGGGCTTCCCTGGTGGCGCAGTGGTTGAGAGTCCGCCTGCCGATGCAGGGGACATGGGTCCGTGCCCTGGTCCGGGAAGATCCCACATGCCGCGGAGCGGCTGGGCCCGTGAGCCATGGACGCTGAGCCTGTGCATCCGGAGCCTGTGCTCCACAACGGGAGAGGCCACAACGGTGAGAGGCCCGCGTACAGCAAAAAAAAAAAAAAAAATAAGAGATATGTCTGGATACCTGGTTCCAGGCAGACCTCCTAATACTCAAGGCTAACTAGCTCAAAGCCTGCAGCAGGTCGACGTACAGCAGACTCCTCAAAGAGGCATGCACCTCACCCCTTAGTCTGTGTCTGAGGAGAAGCAAGCACTCTGCTAGGCGTGGTGGGCACCAGAAGGTTTTGATGTGGGCACTAACCAGCTGGGGCCAAGGTATAGCTGGGGATATTAGCTGTGTCCATAAAAGCAACACGGTCAAAGAAGACTGGATTGAAGATTGTAGCAGCCCTCTATTTTAGAAGAGACATCAATCGGTATCTGACATTTTCTTATTCACCTGTAGCTAAAATCTTGGCTTCACTATTTTCAGAATTCAGTTGCCATAGGGTGGTTATCTTTACGTACCTCTGCACTCTAATTACAGAACTTTCTAGTTGAAAGTGACTCTATAATAAGATACAACCAGTGCTAGGGACTTCCCTGGTGGCGCAGTGGTTAAGAAGCCACCTGCCAATGCAGGGTACACAGGTTTGAGCTCTGGTCCGGGAAGATCCTCCATGCTGCGGAGCAACTAAGCCCTTGCGCCACAACTACTGAAGCCCATGTGCCTAGAGCCCATGCTCCGCAGCAAGAGAATCCACCACAATGAGAAGCCCATGCACTGCAACGAAGAGTAGCCCCCGTTCGTTGCAACTGGAGAAAGCCCACGCACAACAGTGAAGACCCAATGCAGCCAAAAATAAATAAATAAATAAATTTATTAAAAAAAAAAAAAAGATACAACCAGCGCTAGAAGGAGACAGATACTGGGGCAAGAGTCCAGAGGCTGGCAGACAGGAGATGAGCTGAGACTGAAGCCTGGTAGACACAGAGGAGGAGCCTTGATAGAGGAATTCTTAAGTGATACAGGCTGAACTCTGGGGACTTGAAGTTGGCCCTGAGTGTAGTCATATGGTGGCTAAAATCTAACCCCCAAGATATCCACATCCTGTTCCCTAGAACCTGCAAGTGTTACCTTATTTAGAAAAAGTGTCTTTGCATGTGTGATTAAGTTAAAGTGTCTTGAAATGAGATTATGCTGGATTACCCACTTGGGCCCTAAATTCCATCACAGTGTCCTTATAGGAGAGTCAGAGGGAACTTTCTCTCTCTCTCTCTCTCTCTCTCACACACACACACACACACACACACACTCACACACACACACACACACAGATGAGAAACAATATGAAGTTGGAGCAGAAAGTTTTGAAGACACTGGCCTAAAGATTGGAGTGATGGGCCACAAGCCAGGGAGTGCTGGCGGCCAACAGAGATTGAAAAGAGACAAGGAATGGATCTTCCCTAGAGCCTTCGAAGGGAGTACAGCCCTGCCAAAACCTTGAGTTCATCCCCGTAATACTGACTTGGATGTCTGGCCTCCAGAACTATAAGAAACTAGATTTCTGTTGTTTTCAGCCCCCAGGTTGGTGGTGATCTGTTACAGCAGCCCTAGGAAACTAGCACAGGCAGCATACTAATTAATGTAAGCATAATGTAAAAGCAGGGGGAGAGCAGAGGCAATCCTTCCACCAAGTCATAGAAGCACCAAAACTTGGAAAACCATGTGATTAGGGTTTCCTCAGAGCATGTGGCAAAGGATTTTCTGAAGTAACACAAATATGTCACTTCCTAAGGAAGCTAACAGCCAGGAGGGCTACGTGAGATACACGCACACCAGCAAAACGGAGCTGTTCCTGTCTGGGCTCAGCAGGCAGGCACCTGGATGCCTTCCTAACGACTTCCCTCCTCGCTGGCTATGGTCCCTGTCCTCCCTGGGGCTTTGTGGTTACCTCACATCTCTCTATCTCTCAGTTCTAAGAGCGGCATTGTTAGAACAAGGTAAACGATACTTTGGGTTTTTGTTTTCCTGGAAGGCTTCCTAAGCTGAGTGCATGGATGCAGTGTGTTGATTCAGAGCAAAATTTTGGAATGGACCAATTACGCAACCCCTTCCCACAAAATCAGTAATGAAGCCCCGGCAGTTAGAATTCAAGTGCTGATGGCTGCAAATACCTGGAACCAGGTTACCAGGCAGTCACTGTGCTGTCCCAATCAGCACAAATGTGACATCCGGTGACCAGGTTTTCTTGGTGAGCTGGTGATCATTTTTGCAGCTGCTGCTTCTGCCGTTCTACACCACTGTACATCAAGGGAGGAAAACAATCCGTCCTATTTCCAGTTTCTGCTGTCGTGTTGGAAACATAATTTCCTCCGATTCCCTCTAAACAATTTGAAGATTATACTTACGGAAGCAGAGCAAAGCACATGCAATTTGACAAGTCTTTTTAAATCCTTATTATTTGGTAGCATTTTTTGTTTTGATTTCTCTCTGTCTGGTATCTATTTCCCAAGTTCCGAGTTTCTTGAGTTTCTGTACATGATTAATGCGTGGGCTCCAGCTTGTGATACTTCAAGATCAACAAATTAGCAGATCAAGCCTGAATTTACCCAGTTCAGACCTCAGGCTAAAGGCACAGCCTTCAGAGAGGGATATTAATCATCCCAATAGTGGTGGTGTTTTTTTTAAATTTTATAATTAATTTATTTTTATTATTATTATTTTATTTTTGGCTGCGTTGGGTCTTCATTGCTGTGTGTGGGCTACTTTTCGTTGCGGTGTGTGGGCTTCTCATTGCAGTGGCTTCCCTTGTTGCGGAGCATGGGCTCTAGGCACGCGGTCTTCAGTAGTCGTGGCACGTGGGCTCAGTAGTTGTGGCTCGCGGGCTTCAGAGCACAGGCTTAGTAGTTGTGGCACACGGGCTTAGTTGCTCCGCAGCATGTGGGATCTTCCTGGACCAGGGATTGAACCCGTGTCCCCTGCATTGGCAGGTGGATTCTCAACCACTGGACCACCAGGGAAGTCCCCCAGTAGTGGATTTTTTAAACTGGAAAGTAAAATGTATGTCCTTGTTTGTTTTTTTTTATACTGAAGGTGATACACACACCACACACACACAAAATTACATGCATACATACATACATTTATGTTTAAAATTTATGGTACCTGTATTTGACCCCAGCTAGCTAATTTTATTGAAATTTCATTTTTAATATTTATTTGTCCTAGTGTTGTATATGTGTTCTTTTCCCTGAATCTGTATTTGTTTATTTAACGCATCTGGACTAAATCTTTATCAAAATAACAACTGGTAAATTCACCTATGGTGCTTCTCTTAGGTAGTTCATTTCTGTTGAAATAGATAAGGCTCTGTAACTTGGTTAGAGATATTTGACTCCTGAAAATATTAAGTAAATATAGCACATAACAGGTACAGTTTCTGAAAATGCATTCTGAAGTAGCATATGATAAGCTAAATAGAATGCCATGAAATATTCCAACATAATGGTTAATTTACAGAAGTCCTTCTCATTTATGATTGCATTTCAGCTTCCCAAAAGATTCATGATAAAGTCAGGGGATAGAGGGTGGTTAGTATTCCCAGGTGGTACAGAGGTAACTAACAATTTTTAAGAACCCACTTTTTTTACTTTTTTCTTTTGCTTTATTTATTTACTTTTTTATTGATGAACCTACATTGACATATCATAATTACCCAAAGTCTATAGTTTACCATAGGGTTCTCACTCTTGGTGGTGTACATTCTATGGGTTTTGACAAATATATAATGACATGTACCCATCATTATTTTATCATACAGAGTATTTTCACTACCTAAAAATCCTCTGTGCTTTGCCTATTCATCTCCACTTCCCTCCTTTGGCAACCACTGATCTTTTTACTGTCTCCATAGTTTTGCCTTTACCAGAATGCCATATAGTGGGAATCATACAGTATATAACCTTTCAAATTGTCTTCTTTCACTGAGTAATATGCATTTAAGGTTTCGCCGTGTCTTTTTTTTTTTTTTTTTTTTTTTTTTTGCGGTACGCGGGCCTCTTACCCCTGTGGCCTCTCCCGTTGTGGAGAACAGGCCCCGGACGCGCAGGCTCAGCGGCTATAGCTCACGGGCCCAGCCGCTCCCCGGCATGTGGGATCTTCCCGGACCGGGGCACGAACCCGCATCCCCCACATCGGCAGGCGGACTCTCAACTACCGCGCCACCAGGGAAGCCCTCGCTGTGTCTTTTGATGGCTTGATAGCTCATTGCTTTTTAGTGTGAATAGTATTCCATTGTCTGGATGGAATATCCATTCACTTTCTGAAGGACATCTTGGTTGCTTCCAAGCTTTGGCAATTATGAGTAAAGCTACTGGAAATATCCATATGCAGGTTTTTGTGTGAACAAAAAGTTTTCAGCTCCTTTGGGTAAATACCAAGGAGCGTGATTTCTGGATTGAGAACCCATTCTGTTTCAAGCTCTTTCCATATTACCAAAAAATTTATTCACGTTAGCAGTCTTGATTGGTAGATACTTTTATGTCATTGTACAGATGAGGACACTAAAGTCTTCACAAAAATTTTCCCAAGTCACTTAACAATAAGTGGTAGAGTCTAGATTTGAACCTAGATTGGTCTACTGAGAATTGTATGCTGGTGCTAGTACACCATGTTGCTGCCCAGGATCTCCGGATGAACAGCTTTTGGTAAAATCAGATTCCCAAAATTTACAATATTTCTCACACATTAAAACACAATGAAAATGTTATAAACAAGGAGAAAGTTCTGACTTCAAAGCTAAATCATGCCTGCAAACTCACAAGGGGATTAAAGAAAGGAAATTAAGTTGATTTGCTTTTTTAAAGAATAAATAATAAATGTCGATGGCTGTGTTAATATTATTTGTCTTTGAAAGCTTAGTCCAGTAGTTTCCTTGGATATGAATTTCAAGTTGCAATATATTCCTCTATCACCTAATTTTCATGCTATCTGAAAAGTTCATACCCATCATTCAGAGCTGTCATTTCCCCCTCCTAAAATGATTTTATGCAAGATTTAATCTTTTATTTCTGGTTTATTATCCTTCAGTAATAATTTGTCTCTACATCCAATTTGGACATTCTGTGTTCTTTCCCAAATGGGTACTTAAGACAGATTTTAAAGATTTAATAAAAGCTTCTGGTAATCTATACATAAGAAATATGTGTTGGGAACTTCCCTGGTGGTGCAGTGGTTAAGAATCCACCTGCTAATGCAGGGGACACGGGTTCGATCCCTGGTCCAGGAAGATCCCACATGCCGCGGAGCAACTAAGCCCGTGAGCCACAACTACTGAGCCCATGCGCCACAACTACTGAAGCCTGCACACCCTAGAGCCCGCGCACCGCAACTAGTGGGGTCCGCGTGCCGCAACTACCAAGCCCACGTGCTGCAACTACTGAAACCTGCGTGCCTAGAGCCCAGGCTCTGCAATAAGAGAAGCCACGGCAATGAGAAGCCCACGCACTGCAGCGAAGAGTAGCCCCTGCTCACTGCAACTAGAGAAAGCCCACGCACAGCAGCAAAGACCCGACATAGCCAAAAAATTAAAATTAAAAAATTAAGAGAGAGATATATATATATATATATAAAGAAATATGTGTTATATGGTCAATGGCTTTCAGAATGAAAGTCTTGTGCAGCACACTCCAGGATGGGATAGCCTGTCAAGAAAGAAATTCTTTGGAATTGAAAGTGTATCTGACTCCAGAAAGAGGTCATTTGAGTCTCTTCTTTATATGGACCTCTCTCTGAACTTTGGTTTACAACAAAGTAAGGCTCTGCTAGCCTACAGCTGTGATGATGCCCAGCATATCCAAATGCTCCATAAACTCCAACTCCATAAACTCTTTCCACCCTGACAGCTTCATGTAGGTTTCAATGCCAAAAGAATGGCTCATGATTTAAATCCAGGTTTCTCAGCCTCAGCACTAGAGCCACTCTGGGCTGGATAATTCTTTGCTGTGGGGGGTGTCCCGTGCATTGTAGGATATTTTGCAGCATCCCTGTTCTCTGCCCACTAGAGGTGTGCCAAGAGCACATCTCCACCCTCATTTGTGACAACCAAAAATGTCTTCAGACATTCCCAAATGTCCCCTGGGGAGGTGGCTGTGGGAATCTCCATTGGTTGAGAACCACCCATCTAAATGAAAGGAAAGGGGTCACTGAGACTGGGAAAAGTCTATGAGAGGTGGGAGAGGAATGAGCATGGTGTGCATGGGAGACAACAAGAAAGCTAGAGAAAATGAGGTGGAATGAACAGGATACGGTGAGAATGTGGATACACTGTGTTTAAAGATCAAGGAAGCAATAGTGCCTATATTGTAATAACGATTGTTATGTTGGAATGTGGAATGCAAATTGAATTGGATTTTGGGATGTACGTAAATGCTATTAGGGAAAAGATTAGTACAAAGATAGTAATTATAAAAATTGATATTTTTAAGCAAATTACTATTTTGAGCAAGAGTTTAACAAATTCAGATTAGGACTTTCAGTTTTCTGAGTAGTGAGGGTTAGGAAGAGTTCATTTTTGTAACTTATTGGTTTATTGGTAGTCAGAGCTTCCTGAGCAAGCACTGGCATGGGTGCGGGTAGAAGATACAGATCTTTGTACTTGATTTCCAAACTATAGTAAAGTTTTCCAGGGCAACTACAGGTTCTTTGGGGGTCTCGACACACACACACACACACACACACACACACACACACTTCTGTGTTACACATAATTCATACTAAAACCACAGTGTCCATTTTTTTGGGTAGGAAAATTTAAAGATAAACAATCAAATCCATTTATTTGGTATCATAACACCAGTGGTTTCTAATCCTGACTTCATATGAAAGTCATCGAAGAACTCTTAAAAAACACTGATACCTTGGCCCTATGCCCAAGAGATTCTGGCCATCCAATATAGCAATGGGGCCTGAACACTGATAACTTTTTTAAAGCTCTCCAGGTGATGATGGTACAGTGAGAATCACTGATAGAGCCCCAGTCCTTAGGGCTTTTACAAAGTAACTGGAATGATAAGATTGACTAATTATAGGGACTAACGAACAATCCAAAACAATGCATGATCAATTATCCAATTGTACGTTAGGTTTGACAGGTGTCATGGAATTTTGGGCAAGAGAAAAATCAATGGCAAAAATGGAAGACGTCATATTAAGTTGTTCTTGATTCTATGCTGATGAAACCAGAAAGGTTGTCTTATTGGGGGTGAATAAATGGGTGCGCTTGGCCTTTTGTCCTGCTGAGTTCTTTGTGTGTTATATTGTCCTTCTCATCAATCACTCAGAGCATGTAAACAGTCTTCTGTTATAAATCTCCTAGAAGAGGTGTGGTTATGGCAGACACTGAAAACAATGAGATGGACAACAGAGAACAATTTGGCAATAACTCCTGAGTCCTGGGCCTGGAAAATAAAGAGGATGGGTTTCACTTTAAACTAGGGACAAACATATGCAAGATGTCCCCAGGAGACTGTGGAGGAAATTTCAGAAAGAGAAACAAGGAAGTCTGTTATCACCTTGCGGTGACATAGCAGAAAGCCTTGTAGCAAGTAACTAGATAAATTAGACTTTCAGTCAGCTCACATTAAGGCCCTTCCAGAATGACATTTGATCTATTCGATAGTGTGTCTGGCCTCCCTTAGAAATGTCAGAGGTAGGACAGAGTAATTAGAATAATAGAGTGGGCATTTATTTGGTGTCATATCATATGGTTCCAATATTAGCTCTTTATCCACACCAGATGTCCAGATGTTAAACACCAAAGAATAAATAAGTAATCTTACTTATTAACTGAAGAGTATAACAGACTTGAGGAAGAGTTTCTTCTAATATTTTTAACCAGAGATTAAAAGTATAAGAATCAGGGCTTCCCTGGTGGCGCAGTGGTTGAGAGTCCGCCTGCCGATGCAGGGGACGCGGGTTCGTGCCCCGGTCCGGGAAGATCCCACATGCCGTGGAGCGGCTGGGCCGGTGAGCCATGGCCACTGAGCCTGCGCGTCCAGAGCCTGTGCTCTGCAACGGGAGAGCCCACAACAGTGAGAGGCCTGCGTACCGCAAAAAAAAAAAAAAAAAAAAGTATAAGAATCAAAGAAGTTCTACCTAAATAAATCCAATATTTTGTAAACATAAGTAATAGCACAAAGTTTAATCTTCTTCAAAATTCAATACTCTCTCAAGGTCAGGAGGTTTCCTTAAAATCAGGAATGAAGGAATTCACATGCTGTACTGTTTTCCCATGAAAAACAAATATTCCATTTTATTCCTGCATAGAGGGATGAATAAGCAGACCATATGTCTATAGCAACGGTGGACCCAAACCACACTGGGTCAAGACACCTGTTCTGTATTTTGTGTTAAGGAAGATTTGCACAATGATGGGGAAGGAAGAAAAGAGGGAACTCCAAAAAGGGCTCCTTGCCACTTTCAAAAGCAACTTCTGTGAAACCACTGGGCCCACATCCCAGAATCTTGAGCCAATCTTCCATGATAACAGAGGAAGAGCACACATCTTCATTTTTCCATGGAGAATCCAGAATATTAATTTAGCCAACAGTTTCAACTATTCAACTCATCAAGAACAGCTGACAAAAAAATGAAATTATTTCATAAGTTTCTTGTTTTTCTACTCCTTTCTTATTAAAGGGACCAGTGAGAATGTTAACAGGTAGACTGAAGGAGATGGGGGAGGGGTGTCAATGAAGGCCATGCCCCTGATTGATCATCTCCTAAATAGTAGAAAATTAGTAAGTGTTTAAGTACCTGCTTCACACTGAAATAGAAAAACATTCAATTAGGAGCCAGGAGACTTAGATTCTGATTGGATTCTTTTAGTGAAAAGCAGAAGTCCAAATAACAATAATTACAAATGACTGAGTTTGTAGTATGTCAGACTCTGTACTATGCACTGTACACAAACTGCTGTTTCGTTGCATGCACATCACTCATCTAAAGTCAGTGTCGTTACATCCATTTAACAGATGTGGAGAGTAAGGCCTAAACTTTCGTGAGGTTGCACAACAGAAAACTGGACCTCAGTTTTCTTGACGGAAAAGAGAGGGATTTTTTTTTTCTTTTTTCCATTTACAGACATTATTACTTAGCATCTACTTATGCCAAGTAGCCTGCTGGCTTCCGGAGCTGTGATTGAACAAGCTAGCCGTGGCCCTGTCCGCAGAGCTCCCTCTGCTGGGCTGGAGCATCTTCAGGGACCTCCCAGTTCTGTAATCAGAGCGTCTGCTCCCAGTTTCTTGCCAGTGGCTGAACTGAATGTGTGTCTCCTCTGGGTGACCTTCTCTGACATGTCCATGTGTGTCTGCAGGTGGTGGGCAGGGGAGTGGGAAGCATGTTCGGCGACATGTGGGCCCCACGGAGAGAAGAAGCGAACAGTGCTGTGCATCCAGACCATGGGCTCTGACGAGCAGCAGGCTCTCCCGGCTCAAGACTGCCAGCACCTGCTGAAGCCCAAGACCCTCACCTCCTGCAACAGAGACATCTTGTGTCCATCGGACTGGACAGTGGGCAACTGGAGTCAGGTGAGCTCAGGGGTCAAAAGGAAGGCCAGCGTTACTCATGCTCCGTCAGCTCCCCACCCAGTCCTCTTTATTAACTAATCCAGAGTGACCCGGGGTAAAAGTGCACGATGGCCAGCGTTTATAACCTCTGGCCTACTTCCTGCATTTCCCACCTCCCAGTATCCTATCGTGCTTGTTTTCCGTTTTCACGGGATCTTCCTCTCACCTGCCCAGTGGTCAGATACCCGCCAGGCATGAGCTGGATCTTGCTCGCTCAGACTCACGACAGATAATTGAAAAACCCTCAGGATTTTTGCTGGCCCATTATTAAACCATTGGTAGCAAATCAGGGCTCCTCCACCTACCCCAAGAGTTGGTTTGTCAAACATTTACTGGTAGTTATGCTTCATACTAAAAAACCAAAGGTGGGTCACTCTACTTGGCATGATAGACAGTAAGTTTACTTGAAGAAGCCCCTCACATCATCCGTCTATTCAATCCTGATCAAGGTTTAGGACATGTAATAGTATTAGCCACATAAATTCAAATAGTGTTGCATTTCCCCAAGATTAATCTGATCTAATTCTCTGCATATAATTAGAAATTCATGGGCTAGGAGGTCACGAAAGACTCCCAGGCTTTAATTTTCTTTGGGTCACCATGGGACCCGGAACTATCAGGCCTTGTGCTCCCAGAGTCTGTAGTAGAAGTAGACCTCTGCTTTCTCCAAGGGTGCTGGAGTCTCCAGGGGCCTTGCTCTGCTTCCCTATGCGTATGTCAGTCAGTTACCTAAGGAATGACTAGAAAATAAATGATTTTGTAAAACCAACAGGCCAGAATTTATCCATGGATGCTGACTTCTTATGAGCTTCCTTGGGAAGCCACATGGTCTCCACAATAAAGCTACCATTGACCAGAGTCTTAGGAATTCCTCTTAGACTCACCTTCAGAGAAATGGAGAATATTTGATTCAGGAGAATGCCACAAAAAGTTGATTAGAATTAAGTCTGATGGACAAAGGAGTAATCTGATCCATTTGGATAAAACCTTTGTGTTTAAAGTGATACTTGATTATAAATAAATGCTATTGCTTTTCATAGTTTATAAAGTATTATCTAAAGAAGAATTCAAAATTTTGTATAAGCAAAGGTTCCATTTCTGAAGATAACTATTTGAAAGCGGAAAACACTCATTTGAATACAGCCATTTTGATAACCGTATTTCCAAAACTATTTCATTAGCTCAGAGTCACAGTTTAGGTTTATTTAGTTTCTAATTCTGTACAGAATATTCTCTGGAGCACCTGGGTGAAAATAAAAAAGATATGGTACCTTTATTGTAAGAACTTATCAAATGGGAGAGCTAAGACCCCAAGAAAGAAAAGACAAAGGTATACATGTAAAGAAAACATACCTACAACCTAATACAGGCGTGTTACTGATGCATATGCACACGTCAGTAATAGGCCAGAATATACCCCCCTGCTGTTCCTGGAAGGTACAGTCACAGCCTGTGGCTGGCCTGACCTATTAGTCCACTGCCAACCTCGATTGCCGTAAATTACAGTGTTGTCAAAATAAGGCTGAATGGGGTATTGTGACTGGTCCATTAAATCTGTTTACCCAAAGTGCGTTAGCTGTATCCAAAGCAGTTAATAATTTCTGTCGTGTAGACTTTACTAATTCCCAGAATCTTCATGTATTTTCAAAGGACTGCAATTCACATTTGGCTGAGGGATTCTCTTCCTTATGTTTGTGTTTCTGGGGAGCAAAATGATGTGCCTAACTGGAGAACAAGGGCCTGAAAAGCTGGCACGATGTGACAAGTACTCAAGTCTGTTATTCCAAATAGAGGCCACTGCATAGTATAGTGGCAGCAGACATGGAATACAGTTTCCAGCGTCCACAGAGAGGCTGAACCGCTGCCTTCATTCAAGAGATGTTGTCAAGAGAGGTGCTTTTAGTTAAATCAGCATCAAAATATTCATTGAATGGGTCTTCCTTTCTTCCCTTTGCTGTCTTGCTAATGTCTGTACACATTAGCCCTCTAATGAGCTTTGCTGAAATATGCTGAATGTCTTTGACATTCTACGCTGGGATACTTTTTTAAGAGATGATATAGTGATTCTTGCTACACATAGTATTTATGGTCTGGATTTTGTCTTGAGATCAACATTAATTGATGAAAAGTAGTGTTCCAGCAATACCTGATCACTTGGTCTGTACTGGGCTATTTGGGTCACTCTGGATGAGTCTAAAGCTATCACATAACTGGGTCAAAAGACTCAAGAACTGTGAGGCTCCTAGAATCCTGTAGAATTGTCCTCCCTGGGCTGACCAAGGTGGAAAGCAGAAGAGGGGAATCCATGAGCTGCCCTTCCCTGTCAAGGTTTTCCAGCTCTGGCGAGCCCTAACTAAGCTAGTGTTAAACCTCTCCCAGCCTTTACTCATTTAGAAAGACAGAGTTATTGTAAGGTTTAATGATACTCCACGTGAGCCCTTCACATAGTGCCTAGCAAATAATAAGCGTTCACTAAATAGAAACTTTATCATCAGGCGAGAAGACAAGGGTCTGTTTTCCACGCTACTCTAATTTTGCAAGTCTTGTCCAGTCAGTGGCACCCAAGTCCCCTGACAGAATTGATTTGTGGCCCCTGCATTTTCATCTAACTCCCTCCCTGAGCTCAGGGCCATTTTAGGTGGGGAGCATTGTAAGCACAGGGCTTAGAGCCTGCAAGTTTTTCATGGGCCTACAAAAATGTTTGAGACCTGAGGGGGAAAAAAAAAACAAAACTAATGTATTGTTCCAGTAAAGCAAAGGACACTGCAAAATCAGAAATCAATATTAAATTACATATTAAAAGCAAAGAATTATCAAACATTTAGTATGTATATTAAGCACCTTTATGGGTATTAGCACAATATCTCACAATGGCCTGATTAGCCCCATTTTACTGGTGAAGGAACTGAGGCATTAGAGATATTTAGAAATTTGTCCAAGGTTGCACAGCCTCCAAGTGTTGAAGCTAGGGTTTGAAGGCAGGCAGCAGAGCTTTTACTCTGAACACTATGGCATAAAGCATCTCAGAAGTCTGCAAAATGTAACAATTTGACAGCTCTCAGTTCATAAAAAATGTATTATGTTTGGAAACAATTTGTAGATCAGCTTTTCTCACTTTGCTGGAATTTCAGACTATGCGTTAATGATTGCTGAGAAATGAGAGCCATTCATAAATTAAATGAGTTGGCCTCACCAAATATTTAGTTTCAAAAGCAAAAGAATAAGAAGCCTTTCAAATTGTTTTTACAGAAGAAGATTATATTTCACTTGAAACTAGAGATGTTTTTAATATATTTGATGGGCTGTAGGGTGGAACCCCCAAAAGCAGACCTGCCCAGGGTCTGAAAAGATCTTTAATCCACCCTTTCTGTGCCTGACCAAAGCACACAATCAAACAAATGAACAAAGCAATTAATTTGCCAGCTACTAAGAATGTATTAAGTGCAAAGCTGTTCACTCGGGTGTTGGCTTGCTCAAGTGACCAGATAGATTAAATGTTTCACAAACAAGCTCTCCTGGCTCTTCAAACAGAAGGCATTGCAGCAAGTGCCAATGACTTATCTATCACTAAATGAAAAGCAAAACAAACAGGAGAACAAAATTCATGTGAGGGCCATAGGAGTTCCTGCAAACTGAAGGGAGACAGAGCATGGAAGGTGAGGAGACATCGCTGAGTCGCTCACCCTCAGTATTTCCTAGTTTCATTCAAGGTCCAGGACACTCTTGTGAGGCTGGACACCTGATGCTTTAGCCTCCACCGCCTGCTCTTTTAGCATGGGACCTCTGCAAGAGCCAACAAGGACTGAGAAGTCCTTGCCAGATGTCAGCAGCCCATGCTTTGCCAGGTTTCCTGGAAAACACATGTGAGCACCCTTGTCTGAAACAGCTACTCACAGAAAACCAATCTGGAGCCATGCTGCTTCTCTACATCATGTCTGATTTGTTTTTAATTATCTAGAGTACTGTATTGATTTGCTAGGGCTGCCATAACAAAGTACTACAAACTGGGTATCTTAAGCAGTAGAAATGTATTGTCTCACCATTTTTGTAATGTTGACTAAAAATAATGCACAACCTAAAAGTCGAGAGTTATGTTTTATTTGGTGGACAAAACTGAGGCATTAAGCCTGGGACACGGCCTTTCAGATAGCTCTGAGGCACTGCTCCAAAGAGGTAAGGGACGAGCCAGGATATATAGGGTTTGTTTGTTTCTCTTAATTTTTATTGGAGTATAGTTGATTTACGATGTTGTACAAAACAGAAATAGAGTCACAGATGTAGAAAACAAACTTATGTGATTTATGAGAGGGATAAATTGGGAGACTGGGATTGACATATATAGGGGTTTTTGTGACAAAGACCAGGTTGTTGGAACATCTAAAGATTACCGTTAATTAAAGAAAACCAGATATGTGAAGTTAAGGAATTTAGCACTTTTCTATGTATGGGAAGATGCACGAGTCTAGGCTCACTGAAATCATGCCTTTGATGTGCACCTTAGCTATCAGGCCAGGATCCTATTCTTCCCCATCCTGAGTCCCCTCAGGGCTCACCATCGGTGGCTGTAGTGGCTTGACGGCTGCAACATCCTTCGTTTACGGATATGGCAGGCAACATTTTTCATTCACAGCAACCAGCAGTCCAAGATCAAGGTGTGGGCAGAGTTTGTTCCTTCTGAGGGCTGTGAGGGAGAATCTTTTCCATGCTTTTCTCCTAACCCCCAGGGCTTTGCTCAGAATCTTTGGTGTTTCTTGACTTGTAGATGCATCACCTTCATCTCTGCTTTCATCTTCATGTGGCACTGTCTTTATATGTGTGTCCCTGTATCCAAATTTACCCTTTCCATGAGGACAATGGTAGTTTGGATTAGGGCCCAACCTAGTGACCTCATTTTAACTTGATTACCTCTGTAAAGACCCCATCTCCAAATAAGACCACATTCTGACGTACGAGTGAAGAGGGTGAGCAGGAGTTAGAACTCTAGTATATCTTGTTTGGAGGGGACACAATTCAGCCAATAACAGGTACCTAAGGGTTTTAGCTTACTTTCAAAATGGTTTTAGTATGAGGTCCAATCATTCATTTATAAATTCCTGAGACTATGCATTAAATGTTTTTATGCCCAAAGCATTAGCTGTTTCCCTGCTCATCCCTTTAGCCCAAGCTCTCTGAGAAACCTCAACTGTGGTTTTGAATAAACTCTCTTAGCACTACAGCTCTGAGCCAACTGGGGGTCCCCCCCCACTGCACAGTGCACCTCGGATGGGTGGAGTTGACTAATTTAGCAGCAGACCTCTTTCTCAGCGGGCTCCCCCCAGAGACCTTAATCTAAGATTGATGGCAAATGAGGTCAAGATAACTCCCAGGGAGGACATTAACAGATTGACAAGCTATTTGCCTGGTACCGGGGTCAAAATTATAAGGTAAGGGGGTAAGGTAATCATAGCGGAAATTGGTTTTGAGAATCCTGAAACTACCCGTTGAGATGAGTTCTAAGTGTGGCTTTGTGTCCTGCATTTATCTCATCTGAAGGGTTTGACAGCTTCTAAGGAGATAAACACAGTTGGAAGATGTACTGGAAGAAGCATGGCTGAAGGCACAACAACACTGCTTGTTCTGCTGTGACTATGAGAAAAGGCAACAGAGTTTTTAGGCCCAATATACTTGGTAGATAGTTGACACTGACTCTCTCACTGGGCACAATATGCCCCAATGTGAAGGAATGGCATCCACCGATTATTTGAAAGATTCTTTGTCTCCTGAGTAAGGAAAGCAGATGGGGATGAATGGTAGGTGGAAAACATAAACTCTCCCAGACCCAGGTATCCATTCATGAAGTTTTGAATTGCCATTTGGGAATGGGGCGATAGTTACAGATCATCTGCTTTTTCAAGAGTTTTAAAATGATATCTGCTCATTTTTAAATGTTGGCCGCTAATTTGGTGTTTGTATTTTGTTTGTTTGCTTGTTTGTTTTGAGGTTGAGCAGACCAAAGAATACACACCAATGGGCCACATGTAGCCCTTAGGCTGCCACTTTGGCATTTCTGTTCTAGAATAATCTTCTGTTTTGAAAGATCAAAAGCTAATGTATTTTAATTAAGCAACCACCTAGATAGTGATTATTTACTCCTGCTTTATTCTTTTAGGCTGAACAAGTTCACAGTGAATAAGATTATTGAATACTTGTAATCTGTAAATTAAAAATAAAAAACTTATCCGTCTATTAGTCCTAGGAAACCTGAATGTAAAAGAAAATCCAGCAATAAACCCATGGGATATATGGGCCTTTACAGGTGTCTTCTAGACCTGTGCCAACAACTGCTTTACTCAGACACCTGCTTACTTCACAGCATGCCCTAAGACAGGTCCATGCGTCACTCTGTGTTTCACAAGGATAGTAGAAATTGGGGACCCCCATGCCCTTTGTTATTATTATTACTATTGTTATTATCAGCACCAATATTATAACAGTGATAATAATAGCTTCCAATTCCCAATTTCTTCTATATATTATGTACTATGTTAAGGTTGTTTTCTTATATAATATTCACAGCAGCCTTGAAAGATGAGTATTCAATTTCTAGATGAGGAAGCTCTGAGGCTTAGTCCCTGCATCATGCATGGAGTTCATCATGGGCTTGAGGGCTTTAAGCTATTTCTTACAGGTTTTATAGCTCTTTTACTTCCTAGTTCAATGTGAGGGGGAGAGCACACACCCATATATTTTTGGATTTTTAGAAATGCTTGTAAAGTTGTACAGGAAAGTCTGTGGGTATTAGGGGCATTGCAAATCAAAATAAACAAAAAAATGGGAATGAAAAGAAAGAAAAGAAAAATCAAAGAGTTTCCTACTATGAGCTTTGTCTACTCTGACATTTCTTGGAAAGAAAACCCAAAGCAGAATACACCTGCAGCTTGAGAATAACTGGCGTTAGTGCTAGCAGGGTTCTCATTTATGAATCACCTCTGGATCAGAGCCTACCTGAGGTTGCCATCGTGGAAATATGTTCAGACATACATGGAGGATTATTTGGTTAGACTGATACATTTTTACAAAGTGGAGATTTGAAAACCCTAGGAGATGGGATCAGAATGTAACAAGTGGAGAAGTGACTCAGGATGACTAAAATGGATGGAGTATAAAGTGTCTTCATACACAAGAAGAGCAGAAATATTGTAGTAAGCCAGGAAAATAAATACCCCCAGCCTGCCTGTCCCAGGCTCCAAAGTGAAGTGAGTCATGGAAAGTGCTGGAAGAAACCATTTCCTCACTGCTGGGCTCTGAGAGCTTTAGCTGGTAGTCTCCACTTGGTTGGAAATAAGTGTGCATTTCTTGGTCCATGAAGCACTGTTCCCACCAAAGATTAATATTATTATATCAGAACTTGGAAGTTCAGTCTTAGAGCTGGGCATTTGAGTGTTTGTTGACATCTTAAACTCACAGCTTTATTGGTTGACCCCAAACCTGCAGTTGAACATTCCCTGAGCTGCACAGTCTTCTGTGCTCACGTGTCTCTCCTGCTTTTCAAAGATGCTGATTTCAACAGAGCTATCATACATCAGTGAGTGATTATGCTGGATTGGAGCAAAATAAAGGGTGAAGTTATTTTCCAATAGAAAGGAAATTGAAAACAGGACTTGAGAAGGCAAGAAATTCAAGCTGAAAAATGCATAAGTTCACAGGGAGAAGAATTTTCCCATTCCTGATTATTTTCCAAGTAGAACAGTCATGTAATAAATATGTAGTAAGTGATCATTGTATCCCAAGAACTATCCTGGAATTCAGTTATGGATAAGAAACAGTTTCTGCCTTTGAGTAAGTTTTCAGAAATCAAAAGTTTGGTTAAGTCAATAAGTAAATTCAGTAGACAAACTGCTTTCCACTGTGCTGTGCTAGGTGGTCGGTGTGTGGTCGGTGGGGAGGGGCATGGAATTAATCTAATTCTTACTCTGCCACTGACTTACAGCCTTTCAGGCAGGCTCCTGGGTGTCAGCTTCCTCTCTTGTAAGAGATGGAATAATAATTCCAGCCTTGTAAATCTCACAGCCCTATAAATCTCGCAGGGCTCATATTCACAGGGTATCACACAGAATAATGGCTGTGAAGCCCTTTGAAATCCAGGAAACATTATGTAGTCCCCGTCTTCAAGAAACCTACTTTAGGGTCAGAGATTGTAAGACAGACGAATGCAAAACAATCAGCACAGACTCTGGACAGTCCATGTTCAAGAACCAATATTTGGTGGTTAACTTAAAATGTCATTGGAAAGGAAGGCTAAAAATGGAGCAGTTTGGTAAAACTACGGATTTTTTTCAAAATATCAAGAAATTTAGTGTTATGTAGCAACTATGTGTGGTTTGCAGCTGCTAAGACTGATGACATAGTCTTTACCATGAATCCTGAGAAATGACTGTCCTGTTAGGTTTCCCCCGAAGGCAGTCTAGCTGCCTGTGCCCTACAGAGCCTGGAGGGACCACTAGGGAGGGGGACCTGCCACGGCGTCCATGTGTGTATCAGCGCCATGCTACAGGAATCCCCTAACTCTTTGGAAATGGTATCTCCCCACCTATGGTTAACTACCCATCTTTAAATTTCATAAAAGGTCCTGGATCTGTATACATGTGTGAGTATGTTATTGTCTAGTTTTTAATCTGAGTCCATCTGACACAGGCAAGAAAATGGAGCTTAGGATGCCTGAGTGAAGGTATGTGGCTATATGGATATAAAAGGAAAGGCTCATATCATTAAATTAATAGATTCCCAAAAAAACGTAAACAGTTTACATTAATTTAATAGCATCAAACCCTAGGGAAGATAATATTACTATCTTTTTAAAAAAATTAGGTGATCCGTTTAAATCATTGCACTCTTTGAGGATCTACCATCCAACAGTCATAGCCCAGGGAGACTTCAGTTTTACTATTTCGTGGTTTGCATTTTCAGTTTGTGAAGGGTAAATGGTTAGTCCTGAGCCTTAGGTGGTCTCCCGGAGACACATATTTCCATGGGAAACTAAAATTGCACAGAAACCTTATACAAAGATAGAGAACGATTTTAGCTGCACAGTTCAGTTTCTACTGGGCCTGTCCTGATTTGCCATAAACCTTAGCATGAGAACCAACACATCTTTCCACCAAACTAGACTAACAGCCGTCTCTCTTTCCCAGTGTTCTGTTTCCTGTGGTGGCGGAGTGCGGATTCGCAGTGTCACGTGTGCCAAGAACCACAATGAGCCCTGTGACGTGACAAGGAAACCCAATAGCCGAGCTCTATGTGGTCTCCAGCAGTGCCCATCTAGCCGGAGAATTCTAAAACCCAACAAAGGCACAATTTCCAATGGGAAAAAGCTACCAACAACGGACCCCTTCAAGCCCATCCCTCCAACTACACCTAGTCCTAGGGTGCTGACTACGCCCACAGTGCCTGAGCCTATGAGCACAAGTGCTCTGACGATTCACAGCCCTGGTCCTACCACAGCCTCCAAAGAAGGAGACCTGGATGGGAAACAGTGGCAGAATAGTTCAACCCAAACTGAACTGGACTCCCATTATGTCATTTCCACTGGAAGTACTTCCCAGCCCATCCTCAATTCCTGGTCTTTGAGTACCCAGCCAAATGAAGAGAATGTTTCCAGTCCAGACACTGGTCCTATCTCAGAGGGAGACCTTGTAGTCACAACAGTGAGTGGTTCTGATTTGTCAACCTCCAGCAATCCTGTGACATGGCAGGTGACTCCATTTTATAATCCCTTGACCAAAGAGCCAGAAATGGAGATTCACAGTGGCTCAGGGGAAGACCGTGAACAACCTGAGAACAAAGATGAGAACAACTCTGTGACATGGACCCAGATCAGAGTACCTGGAAGTGATGCTCCAGTGGAAAGAAGTACAGAAATGCCACTTGGACCTCCACCAACACCTCATCTTAGAGGGGCATCCCTGTGGCCACCCTTCAGCACAGTGTCGGAAGGACTGGTGCCCAGCCAAAGGCCCACCACTCTCAAAAATGGTGCACCCAGAGCTGAGGGGATGGTCACTGAAAAGCCAGCTAACACTCCACTCCCTCCGGGAGGAGACCACCAGCCAGCATACTCAGAAAAGCCAGTAAAGCATCACCCCCAAGAACTTCCAAGCAACATGAATCTAACACAGAGTTCCGGACCAGTCCTGACCGAGGAAGACGCAACAAGTCTGATTGCTGAAGGGTTTTTGCTGAATGCCTCGGATTACAAGCAGCTCTCCACGGGCCGCAGCCCTGTGTACTGGACTGTTGGAAACTGGAGCGAGGTAAGAGTTCTATTTCTTACCCAGGCCTGATTCTATATGGAAATTAGCTAGGGGTGTTGCATTCCTGTGCAGATTTCAAAATGGACTTGTGTAAAACATAGTCTAATGTACAAAAAAGTGAAGCAATCAGGTCCATGCCCTCACCTCCCTCTTTACCTCCTTAGCTCCAAAAATGAAAGAAAAAAAAAATCCAGGGAAGGAGAACAAATGTAGTGAGATAGAGTGAAAAGAACCTAGAACTAAATCAGGAGACCTGAGTCAGCCAGCTGTGTGACAGTGGAGAATTCAGTCTGTCTCGCTGAGCCTGCTTTTGATCTACAGAACAGTGGAACTAGTGTAGATCACTGCTCCTCTCCAGTGTCCCTTCCAGCTACAAACTGTAATGATGTTGTGAAGAGGGACCACTGGAAGGACATGGGTTCATATTTCATTCAGAAAGCCAGTGTTGAGACTCTGGTTTAAACCTGTCAAGCAATCACAATTGGAATGGAAATCTAAGACAAATTTCTTTAAAAGAATTTTATAGCTCACTGTATCAAGCATTTCTTTTCTTTTTGGACTCAGTGTTTGCCTGCATTAAAAAAAATTCTTTTTGGCTTATTAAAAGGATTAGAAGACAGAGGAAGAAGAAAATAAACATGATGACAAAGTGTTGGTCCCTGTTTTCAGGTTTGAGGAATTTGGCTAGATATTTGTTTGTTCATTTCTAGAACTAATTACATCCTCTGAAGCATCAAAATCATTTCTCACCCACTTGAATTTCAAATGCACAGTATTTGAACTTGTTAAAAATAACTTGACAATGCAAAAGAGGAATTTGTGGCAAAATGATCACATGTTGATGTCATTCAGCATTTTTGATGACAATGCATGACTCATCTCTCTAGCTAAAAAGAAGTGTTAACAGCTAATATAAAATAACAATATATTTCATTTATGAAGCATGTTAATTTCCAAACCACTTCCATATGTAGTCTACTATTTTCTCTTTTTGACAGTCCTGGGGAGTAGGTAGGGTCTTGTTTATACCAATTTATGTAGAGAAAAAACTAAGATTTTTAACAGTTAAGTAACTTGTCTATGGATATGTCCGTTGGATGATGAATCTTCTAAATCTTTCTGCTCTTATCTGCTGTCTCTCTAGTGAATTTCAGTACCAATCGACAAGTTAGCTATATAAGATTCTTTTGTATGAATTAATCAGCATCATTGGTCCTGAAATTGACTATAGTGGCAAAAAAAAATAGGTATATTCAAACTTCCAAAGTTTTTTGTTTGCATTTGAACTATGTTTCACATTGATTTACTTTAAGTTCTAAAGTGAAATCACATTCATTTCATTTTCTGTCAATGGAGGGGCATCTTATTATCCCCATTTGGAAGTAAAGAATCCAGGTTCAGGAGGAGAAAAGATTTTCATGCTTAAGAGTAATCTAATTTGTTGAAAAAAAGGAGAGGAGTTGGTCTCATGATCCCTGACATTTTAGTCAGGTTTCTTTCCATTAGGAAAGTCCTAATGGGCTCTTAATGATGAGGAGGATGTTGACAATGAACATCTATCAAGTGTGTGCCATGCTTTATAGCATGATTTTATGCTAATTCACATGCATTTATATGAATGCGTGAATCCTCACCACAGCCCAAGGAGATTGGTAATATTGCCCCCCATTGTAGAGATAAGGAAACTGGAACTGAAAGGTGAAGTAGCTAGCCAGAATCACACACACTCATGAGTGACACAGCAGGGATTTGAACCCAAGCAGACAGACTTCATAGCCTATGATCCATTGCTTTGCAAATCAGAAAACATCACCACTCCCTCTACCTTCTGCTATTTTTGTTTCTTCTTTGGTCATATGACATAAAAACAATGCCATTTATGTGGTGACCCTGGGTAGACAGATGAGAAAATCACATAGTTCACAAGAAGGTACTTAAAATAACATTGAGGGCTCCATGGTTACTTTTGAGTTCACAGAGGCAAATGGTGCCTATAATGTCACTGCAGTGGGTTCAGCCTAGATATTTTGAAATACAAATGTTCTGTTTAGGTTTTATGAATGATATCCTTTTAAGTAGTACCACCCAAAGGTATCTTTCTTTCCAAAAGCTTGGGGCATCCCTTAAGGACAGATAAATAGGCTTATTGTTCTGCATCCAGGAAAGCAGTCTAGACCGTGTGTCCATACTCAAAGACAAAGAGAACAAGTTATGGAAACTGAGGCTACTTAGTTAATTTGTAGGATTTTGTTAATTAGCCAATGGAGATGAAGTCTGAAAGTACCTACCATTAAAGACCCTGTGGGCCTTGAGAAGAATACAAGCTAGGTCAAACAGAGTGTGAAAGTGTAGATGATAAAAGGCATATATATGGGATCAGTATCAGAATAAAGTATGAATGACATGTGTACAGTATGTGTATGTAATTAGAAATCACACACAAACACAGAGGCTAGGATGTTGTTAACAAATAGAGCCAAACAAGTTATGGTTCGCCAGAAATTGATTTCTCACTCAGCATAATAATACAAGGTGATTCCATGTCTGCAATGGTGGTAGTAGAAAATGATGCTGGGAATCCAGTCTGAAAATGGCTCTGCCATCCTCCTGTCTTCAAATTTGCCCTGGGGTCACGATCCTAGTCACAGTCAGAAAGGGAAAAGAGCACAGAGGCACTCCCATGGGAGGTTTTATGGACCAAGCCTAGAAGGGACACTTATCAATTCTGCTCACATTCCATTGTCTAGAACTCAGTCGTATGACCGAACCAAATAGCAAGGTGGATGGAAAATGTAATCTAATTGTATACCCAGGAAGAAGAGGAAAAAGAATTGTAGTGAGTATCTAGCAGTCTCTAACACTGAATGACATGGCCCACTGTGTGTTTTAGGTAGCTCATTCTGGAAGCAGTGAGGATGAGGGATTTGACCTGTTGGGAGGATACTGCAGTAGTCCAGATGAGGAATGAGAACTAGGACAAGAATGCTTGGGATGTTTTTGTACCAGTAGCATACTGTCTGGATTACTGTAGCTTTGTAGTATAGTCTGAAGTCAGGGAGCCTGATTCCTCCAACTCTGTTTTTTGTTCTCAAGGTTGCTTTGGCTATTCGGGGTATTTTGTGTTTCCATACAAATTGCAAAATTTTTTGTTCTAGTTCTGTGAAAAATGCCAGTGGTAGTTTGATAGGGATTGCATTGAATCTGTAGATTGCTTTGCGTAGTAGAGTCATTTTCACAATGTTGATTCTTCCAGTCCAAGAACATGGTATATCTCTCCATCTATTTGTATCATCTTTAATTTGTTTCATCAGTGTCTTATAATTTCTGCATACAGGTCTTTTGTCTCCTTAGGTAGGTTTATTCCTAGATATTTTATTCTTTTTGTTGCAATGGTAAATGGGAGTGTTTTCTTGATTTCACTTTCAGATTTTTCATCATTAGTGTATAGGAATGCCAGAGATTTCTGTGCATTAATTTTGTATCCTGCTACTTTACCAAATTCATTGATTAGCTCTAGTAGTTTTCTGGTAGCATCTTTAGGATTCTCTATGTATAGTATCATGTCATCTGCAAACAGTGACAGCTTTACTTCTTCTTTTCCGATTTGGATTCATTTTATTTCCTCTTCTTCTCTGATTGCTGTGGCTAAAACTTCCAAAACTATGTTGAATAAGAGTGGTGAGAGACAGTATGGAGGTTCCTTAAAAACTACAAATAGAACTACCATATGACCCAGCAATCCCACTACTGGGCATATACCCTGAGAAAACCATAATTCAAAAAGAGTCATGTACCAAAATGTTCATTGCAGCTCTATTTACAATAGCCCGGAGATGGAAACAACCTAAGTGCCCATCATCGGATGAATGGATAAAGAAGGTGTGGCACATATATACAATGGAATATTACTCAGCCATAAAAAGAAACGAAATTGAGCTATTTGTAATGAGGTGGATAGACCTAGAGTCTGTCATACAGAGTGAAGTAAGTCAGAAAGAGAAAGACATATACTGTATGCTAACACATATATATGGAATTTAAGAAAAAAAATGTCATGAAGAACCTAGTAGTAAGACAGGAATAAAGACACAGACCTACTAGAGAATGGACTTGAGGATATGGGGAGGGGGAAGGGTAAGCTGTGACAAAGCGAGAGAGAGGCATGGACATATATACACTACCAAACGTGAGGTAGCTAGCTAGTGGGAAGCAGCTGCATAGAACAGGGAGATCAGCTTGGTGCTTTGTGACTGCCTGGACGGGTGGGATAGGGAAGGTGGGAGGGAGGGGGATGCAAGAGGGAAGAGATATGGGAACATATGTATATGTATAACTGATTCACTTTGTTATAAAGCAGAAACTAACACCCCATTGTAAAGCAATTATACTCCAATAGAGATGTAAAAAAATAAATAAATAAAATGACAAGCTTTAAAAAAAAAGAATGCTTGGGATGAAGAAGGGAAGATAAATTCACGAGTCACTGAGAACTTAAAATCAGCAGGATTTTGTGGGGAATTGAATGTGGGGTATGAAGAGGAGAGAGGAGAGGAGGAGTCTGTCATGACTCTTCTGTTGGAATCTTGGGTGTCTGTTAGGTGATGCTCCTATAAACTGAGATATAGTACAATGTATGGAAAGAGTAAGTTTCAAAAGAGACAGAGAAAGGAAGGATGATGAGTTTAGTTTCAGATCAAGTTTAGTTGATAAGACCTGTGGGATATCCAAAGGATAACCAGCAGATGTTTGTGTGTATGGGTCTGAGGTTCTTGAGAGAGGTGAAAACTGGAGATAAAATTTGGTAGCCATGATCAATAGGTAGAAGTTAGAACCTTGGAAGTGAATGAGGTCACCCAAGCACAGCCTGTAGGCCGCAAAGAGTGGTCCAGGGTTGGGACACTGGAAAACACCAACATTTTAAGGAGCTGGCTGACAATGAGATTCCATGTGAAAGACTGGTAAGGAACAGTCTAATATTTAAGGCTTAAATCAAGAAATATGGTGCCACAGACGTCTAGGGACATGAAGACTGACAGTGGGCCTAATGGATCTTACGATTAGAAGGTCACTGGTGACTTTGGGGAGAACATTTATAGTATTGAGATGGAAGGAGATACCAAAGTGCAGCCCAAAGGAGAGACCCTTTTGGAGGCTATCACAGTTCTCAGATGGGACAGTCCCCACATTAGGACTGTTAATAAAGATGGACAACTCTTCTCAGTCCACAAATTCATACAAAAGTTTCATTAAAAAGTAGCTTTAGGGGCTTCCCTGGTGGCGCAGTGGTTGAGAGTCCGCCTGCCGATGCAGGGGACACGGGTTCGTGCCCCGGTCCGGGAAGATCCCACATGCCGCGGAGTGGCTGGACCCGTGAGCCATGGCCGCTGAGCCTGCGGTCCGGAGCCTGTGCTCTGCAACGGGAGAGGCCACAGCAGTGAGAGGCCCGAGTACCGCCAAAAAAAAAAAAAAAAAGTAGCTTTAGGATGACTCAGAAATTAGTTTCCTTTCCCATACTCTTATGTAAATGTGTTTTAATGCATTTGTCCTGAGGATATTTAATACATGTGAATTAATTGATAAATGTTAATTGATCTAACGAGACGTTACTATATCCAAATAAACTAAACCTAAATAAACATACCTATCAACCCTGATGACTGTTTGAGCCCAGAGGTTAATGGATGCATTTTGATTTTGATCAAGATACAAAAATTAATTCTATCTCATGTCCTATCTTTGACTTTGACAGAAATAAAGTCTCTTATTGAATACATCATAGCTCACCAAAAATTTGGCAACCGTGGTGGAGCCATTGAGAGCTATTAATTCTAGGCAGTTTGGCTGGAAAGGGGGAACTGGCCCAGATTGCAGAGGTTTGTAAAGCTACAAGGATATTACAAGAACAGAGTTCCACGTTTGGCAGGAGTCCCCTTCATGACAGGGCTTCGTGCCTGCTCCCTTTCTGCATCTTTTGAGACAAAATGTTTAATACACAGAACTGTCCGAGAGAATCAGGATTCAGAATGAAAACTTTGGGTTTTGAGTTTCCCACTCTGCCCTGATTTTTTATTCTACCCGTATCTGAAGTTGCTTCTTTAGGATTGTCCCTCCCTATAATGGCATCGCTGGCCCCTCAGTCACCACCCCTTAGGAACCCCAGGATCACCACTTGTATCAGTCTTCCCTTGTCCTACTAGAAAAACCCTAACAGTTTTTCACGTCTGTGTCATCTCATCATTTCTGTCATCTCCTCTTCATTTCCTGTCAGTTTAGGCTCAGGAGTTTCCAATCTAACAGTGGGAGGCATCTGGAAAAGAGTAGGGATGGTTTCGTTTGTTACAATGATGGGGGATGGGGGCTGCTACCAGCATTCAGTGTCTGAGAGCCAAAGACAATGAGGGTCCTGTGACATTGAGGGAAGTCCAAAATACCAATAGTGCCCCAATAGTTAAGAATGGAGAACCCTAGGACTCTTCCCTTTACCTTTACTGGTCTGGGCACTTCCAATCTCTCCCCTCCCCAATGCTTTCCATACATGGTCACGAGAGATGTAAGACTGCCATATTACTCTTCTGAGCGGAATTTTCTAATCATTCCAAACTCCTGATCACAAATCATTAATGTCTCTCCATTACGTACCAGATAAAATCCACTCTAATATCCAACAGCCTTCAGGTCCTCGAATAATTCCGCTTTCAACATACTGCCTCCTATGACGTCATCCATCGTAAGCTTCACCAAATCGAAACTGCTCAGTTTTCACTAAACCATCTGCTCGTCTCAGTTCAATGCCTTTGTTTACGCTGTTTCCTCTGCCTGGAACTTCCTTCTCTTTGTGCTTTGTCCTTTTACGTTCTACCTGTGCTTCAGTATCAAGCTTTGAGCTTCTTCTTTCATAAAGCCTTTCCTGCTCTTTAAGATTGGAAGTATTGTCATTTCTAAAGTTCCTTAGCATTGGATCTGAAATTTCTCTCTGTGTGTCCCCCCTTTCTGTCCTGTGTTGAAGGGGTGTTCATGTCCCCCAGCATACACAGCATGTTCCTCTAACTACCTGTGATTTTGAAAATTACTAAAGAATTGATATAAAAACCGAGTTAACACTGTAAATAGACATAAATCTAGAAAGCAGATGTTCTGGGTTTGAGTATTGGCTCCATCATTTACTAACTGTATGTTCTCACTGCACCCATTTCCTCATCTTTAAAATGAGGATGATGACGATGCCTGATTCATAAGATTGTTATGAGATAAAAGGAATAACTATATGTAGGAGAGTGTCAGGCACATAGGAAGTACTCAGTAAGCATTGGCTTTGATATCTGTTTATAAGACAGAAAATGTAGGTGCTTCACAGTATGCATGGGTGTGGATCTCCTTTTGACAGAAGGTCACCTCTCGTCAAATTGCCTCATTATTCAGTCGGATCCCTTGGGCCAGTCAGTGAAATGTATGCTGTGCAGTCCTGTAAATGGAAGTGACAGTAAAATTTTCCGCAGCCTTTCACAGCAGTTTTCGCAGGATTCTGATGTAGCACTGCACATCATTTCCAGTTCTGACCACCCCCAAACCTGCTCCTTGACCTGGTAAATCGGTTGTCACAGGGTCACTAGCTGTAACGAGGGAGAAAGTTCCCAGAACAAGCAGATTGTCCCTTCTGCCTCCTTAGGGTCCTCCTCTCTTCTCTGACCACCCCCCCACCCCCCGCTGCACTCCTAATTTGAAACTAACTAAAGAGACAATCAGTGGAATCCCCTTTTGCTTACTGCATTCCACCACATCCTCCTGTCAGCTTCACCTTTGGACTCATTTGCTGTCTAAATAGAAATTGTCAAAAAGGAATTAAACAAATGTCTACTCACAACATCTGAATCTAACAGGACTAGATTCAGAGCTCCAGAGACATGTGTTTATTTACAACATAAATATGGTACAAAGAACTGTAGACATCACTTGTGATGTACCAGGGTCATCAGTAGCCTGTGAATTTGGTCTCACTAGCTCCTGTCCTGGGTTTGGGGCAAACGTCATGTTTTTCTCCATGTCGTAATGTGAAATTAACGTTGTACTGTCTGTGTGACCTTAAGCATGACGGCTAAGCTCTCTGGGCCCCGGAAATCTGGAAAGTGGGACTCATAACGCTGACCTTGCAGGTATGCTATGTTTAATAGGTAACATTTGTAGAGCACTCACTTTGTGTGTGAATTACCTCTGTTGTTCTCACAGCAACTTAATAAATGAGGTCTTAGTGTTATCACCAGTTTCACATGTTAGGGAAGTTAGGAAACTGCGAAAGATTGCACAATTAGTCAACTGCAGAATTATAATTGTATCCTGAGTCTCAGAGGTTAGAGAAAATATAGGAAAGGTACCTGTTGTGTAGTTGTATCAGTTGTCCATTGTCACAATAACGCCATATAACAACCAACCACAAAATCTCAGTAAACATTAATTTTTGTCCATGAGTTTCTGGGTCAGCTAGGAGTATCTGCGGACCCGGGCTGAGCTTAGCTGACCTCAGCTTGGCTTGTCATGCATTTGCTGAAGGGTCAGCTGAAGGCTGGCTGGTCTGAGATGGGCTCGGCTGGGTCACCCAGCTGGGTTTCACATGATCTCTCATCCTCCAGCAGGCTAGCCCAGTTTTATTCTCATGGCAGAGACGAGGGTCCAAGAGAGAACCAGACCTCTTGAGAACTGACACAACGGCACCCACTGCAATTGCTTGGCAAAAGAAAGTTGCAAGAACAGTCCTGATTCAGCAGCTGGGGAAATACATTCCACCATATGATGAGAGGAGCTGTGAAGTCCATTGAAAAGAGCATGGGTGTGAACAATTGGGCCACTAGTGCAATCAATCTATTCACTTCAGCTGTTATTATCTCTAATGTGTATATATATGTATATCATATATATACACACATAATATAGTACAGAGGAAAAAAAGCTGGGAACTTATGAGAGATTCAAATCCAATCCTAAAGAATTTTAAGGAGAAGAATTGACCTCCATACATGAGCCGGGTGAAAAAATGTTGACCGAGGCTATTTTCTGCTCTTCCCTTTCTATGAGCAGCATTGGTGAAATGCGGCAGTGTGCCTGCAGCTCACCCCCTTCCCCAGGCCTTCACGCCAGGATACTTTTTTTTTTTAACATCTTTATTGGAGTATAATTGCTTTACAAGGGTGTGTTAGTTTCTGCTTTATAACAAAGTGAATCAGTTATGCATATACATATGTTCCCATATCTCTTCCCTCTTGCGTCTCCCTCCCTCCCACCCTCCCTATCCCACCCCTCCAGGCGGTCACAAAGCACCGAGCTGATCTCCCTGTGCTGTGTGGCTGCTTCCCACTAGCTAGCTATTTTACATTTGGTAGTGTATATATGTCCATGCCTCTCTCTCACTTTGTCACAGCTTACCCTTCCCCCTCCCCATATCCTCAAGTCCATTCTCTAGTAGGTCTGTGTCTTTATTCCCAGCTTGCCCCTAGGTTCTTCATGACCATTTTTTTTTATATGTTCCATATGTATGGGTTAGCATACGGTATTTGTTTTTCTCTTTCCGACTTACTTCACTCTGTATGATAGACTCTAGGTCTATCCACCAGGATACTTTTTAAAGGGAAGCACATCTCTATTTGCACTGGGTTTTCCTCCCACAGACAAATCAGGGATTTGCAATCCTGGCTGCTTATTAGAATCACCTGGGATTTGTTTCTTAAATACTCCTGCTTGAGCCCTACCCACAGGCGTTCAGATTGTTTGGGGTTGGAGTCTCAGCGCTGGTTTGTTCAAAAGCTCCGCAGGCCATTTTAGTGAGTAGCCGAGATTGAGGACCCCCTGACTCCAGGGTGGGGTGGAGTGTGTCTGAGAAAGCGGCCCTGAGCCTCTTCTCTCTCCTCCCCTCCACCCCGCACCCCCAGCAGTGTTCCACCACGTGTGGCCTGGGGGCCTACCGGCGGAGCGCGCAGTGCAGCACCCAAGTGGATTCCGACTGCACTGCCCTACAGAGGCCTGACCCTGCTAAGAGGTACCACCTCCGTCCCTGCGCTGGCTGGAAAGTGGGAAACTGGAGCAAGGTAACCGATCAGGCTCAGCAGTGTTGGGGGTGTCGGGGGGCGGGGAGGGACTTATACGAGGTCATTTGCTAAAGCAGGTTTCCTTCCTCCCTTCCTGCCTCCTTTCTGCCCTTTGCTTTGATAAACTGGTGAATGCGTAAATCAGGTGTTACCATAGGCCTGCTTCAAGTTACACAATAGCCTGAGAACAAACAGTTTTCAGTAGCCCACAAGTTTGTATCTGGCTGTCTTCCCTTACCAGATAAACTGAGAAAAAAAAAAATTAATTTGTGTAATGAATTGCTTGTCCAGCATGCAACACTGTTTCTAAATTGCTTAAGTTTAGCATTATGATTAATAATGATACATTAGCACAAGTGTAATTAAATCATCGTTCAGCAGCTGCTCACAAAGCAAGTATAACATTGAATCTGTCAGACTCAAAATGAAAAGAAAACGGAAACATAAAGACACATTTGGTCTTCAAAAGTGTATGTCCTGGGCTTCCCTGGTGGCGCAGTGGTTGAGAGTCAGCCTGCCAATGCAGGGGACACGGGTTCGTGCCCCGGTCTGGGAAGATCACACATGCCGCGGAGCGGCTGGGCCCGTGAGCCATGGCCGCTGAGCCTGCGCATCCGGAGCCTGTGCTCCACCGCAACGGGAGAGGCCACAACAGTGAGAGGCCCGCGTACCGCAAAAAAAACAAAACAAAAGTGTATGTCCTATATTGATCTTTCGGAAGTGCAATTTTCCTGTCCTTGCTAATCTAGCTGTGGTTACTCATTTTTCTGTGCTGCCTGCATAGTCCCTCGTGAAAGGCTTTATCAGGTTTTAGGATTAGTCAGGCTTGGTTCTTCTGGGCACCAATCAGGCCCGACCTGCCTGTCACCCTGATGGGGCTGAGCCGGCCCCTGGGGGATACAGATGCAGCCAGGTCGTAGAGACATTGGTCAGAGGTGGGGTTAAGAGCTGCTTGGCAGAAGGGGTGCGAGGTATGAGCTGTGCCTACACCTTCTGTTTGTGAAGCGCACCCACCTGTAAGACACCCTGCAGGCTCCTGTCTTCTCTCTGGGGAGCCAGAGTTTCCCTTGATGGGAAGAGTTTTCCCTTGATGGCCTTGACACAGAAGGGAAAAGAGCTACCCAGAAATGTGGGGAGGCTGGCATCCCCTCTAGATGGTTAGCGCCCTCATCTTGTAGAAAGCTCACGTCCCCAGACAAGCAGGGCCATGAGGTGTCCCACTGGATGTCTCTGGTTCTCCTGGCAGACTTAACTGACAGACAGGAGTGTGGAATGTCATTTATCTGCATTAGGCCCCTTTTCCCAAAGAAAGGCTGTGATCTTCGGCAAGAGAGAGGAAGTAGTGCGGCTCCCTGAGGAAATCACCACGCATTTCTTTGATGCCTGCCAACCTCCCTTTTTCTGTTTTCATACCATTTTTCTTTCAGGAACAAATGCTGGTTCTTTTTTCTTTCTCTTCCAACTCATAACAAACTCAAGATCAAAAAAGGACTAAATGGCTACAAGTTCTCTTCCATATCCAGAAGAATCTCAAGCAACATTTCTGCCCCTGACCTTGCCAAATGTTGACCAAGTCCCGAACTTCCACTTTCCCATCACTGGGACTAATCCTTTCCTTGGAAATTACATGGCTCATAGAAAGGACAGATGTGTGAAACAGCTCACACTTTTAAAAAGGTCCCTCTACTGTAAAATTCTAGGAATTCTAGCTGATGTAAAAGCCTGCATGGGAGATCCGGTAGCTCTTCTCTGGGGTCAGACCCCCTAAAGAAAGCCCTGCTCTGCCAGCTCATCCCTTCCGTGTCTGTCTCTGGGTCTCTTCTCTCTCGTGGCCGGGAGGCTTGTAGATGTATTTATTAACCCCTGTAGACTCCTGGTGTTTTGTAGAAGCTGTCTCTGACACATCACCAAGTTCTTCCAGAATGTGGTAACCACCCATCTAAACTCAGACCCTCAAAGTCACTCCATTCCTATCAGTAAGGAAAATATCTCCTCTCTCAGGATAATAGATAAACCTTATGTCAGAGACACTGTTTAACTACTGATAGTCAATTGCCCTGACTTCTGTTTTTTCTATCATTGGAGACATTGAATACATGACTTCCATTTTTCCTAGGAATGTTGATTTAAATTTTATCTCAAATTTTTGGTGACTGAATGATACAGCTTTTGGACTACCACGTTATTAACCAGTTCATATGCATGTCTAAAGTCCAAATCATACACTAGGAAAGATTTGAAGCCTCCTTAGTTTCACTGTTCTACTGGGACTCTTAAACTTACTCAGTGGCCAACCTCCAAACCCTAGAGTAGGAAAATAGACACCCTGGTTTTGCCTTTAACTATCCAGAGGGTTTAGATTCTGCCAACTTGATGGTTTACCTTTTCACAAATACTTTCTCCGAGGGAAGAATTCTAATTTGATCGTGAATCTTTCTGCATTATCCCACTGACCACTACCCCGTCCAGAGGCACTTTAATCTTGTAGGACTAAGGGTCTTCTGCAGCCTCCCTTGAACCCGCAGGGATCACACCAGAGGCCCCGGGTTACTCAGCAGCAACTCCCCACTGCTGGCTGAATTGTAGCTGTTTAACGGGCTTCTGTTCCGAGCACCACTCATCTCCATGATGGAGCCCTGACGCAACTGCTGTGGACATTTTCTCATACATGTGGCAGTGCAATGAGCCTGTACATTCAGATCTTTACCTTTAAAAAGTCTAGAAGTTGTTATTTTTTTTGGAATGGCTTCTTCTTCTTCATGCATTGATCTGTCTGAAACAAATTCCAGGGCATAGTCCTCACGTTTGTCCCCGAGGTGTACCTGAGAAAACGCAGTTCTGCAGAATTGAATCCTGGAAGCAGCACTGGGCCTGGGATCAGACACGTCTGGGTTGGCAGCTCCACTTTGTCACCGGCATAGAACGCTGGTCCTTCCTTCCAACCTCTTAGGAGCTTTAGTATTCTAAAGAAATGAAGGGGATCCTACGGCGTCTACTAATCTCATAAAGTTGTACAGATCAAAAGAATGTGTGTGCAACAACTTTTTAAATGGTAAAAGACTGTTCAGATGAAGCCTTGGGCAAACTTTGAGCTCTGGGTAAAGGTTAGGAGTAGTTCTCAGGCATTTCCTAACTTCTGGCTTCCTGGACTTGGGGCAGGGGTGTTGTGGAAAGGTGGCAGTGGAGTAAGTCCTGTCCGTCCATCAGGTCTCCACTCCCCAGGACTAGGCAGACAAGGTGAACCATGAGCTTTGGAGGACTTGACCTACCTTGCATCCTGGCACTCGCCAAATATCACCACCCGACACCGCACAAGAATTTTAGGTAAACAGTTTAATTTTTATCCAATAAACGACCTTCTTTATAATTCCCACTGAGGAAATGAAGGCTTGGAGAGTTTAAGTCACTAACACATGATCAGCTAGTACTACTACTCTCAGTTCTGAGAAACCATCAACTGGGGGACGGATCATCAATTTAATGACAGCCTTTCAGAAAGAAAGGAGACACTACACAGTAAATATGTACATCAGTTGTAAGACACATGCCAATTACAGAACATTAAAATTTGCATAAGAAAAGAAGTGATTCTTGTGCTGGAAGAAATGCTGTAAGTGACAAAGATGAACTTGAAAAACCTTCCCTGGGTTTGACACCAAAGCTATGCATCCTCACAGCCCCACACACTTCCTGATTGTACATTTTGCCTGTACCTCCTGCAGTTTTGTAAACTTTATTATCTTTCTTAGAATGATAATAACTTTTTGTAGTTAAGTCTGACAGATCTTGATTATTTCTGAAATGAATCAAAGATTTTTACGTTTCCTTGGAATGCCCTGTCTTCCCACCTAGGTAGTGTTGCAATTTTATTTTAGCTGTAGCTGACCTTATTACCTGTAGCTTTATTTTGGAAAATAAAAGTGACAGCCTTTTCTTATGGCCTTGAGTTTCATAATATTCAGTGCTACATTTTTTTTAGATCTGAACTTTTACAAATGAATAAAATAGAGAAAGAGCCCCGTCTTGCTAAATACAGCCCCTGACTCTCATACATAACGTGTTCCCAGAAACATACATCAAAGCCCGATGTGCAAAAGTCAAAACAGAACTGCACGTTATAGGGGAGCTTTTGTGCCCAGAAAGCAAAAACTGACCAGCTGGAAGGTGAATAATACAGTCAAACTCACTGCATTTATTTTCTCTTGATATACTTTGTTGTACATCTAAACTGTTACCCACTCTTGGAAGCCCCAAGTGTTTTAGATGAAGGAATCCACAAGTAGAGAAAAGAACAGCAATCAAATGGAAACCTTTAGGACCACAGAAAGCATGAAGTCAAGACGACTCTAGCTGAGGACTGATGTCCAGACCGTGAGGCCCTATCATGGCCCCTGCCCATCTCTCTTTGTCCACCCCTTCCCGCTGCTCTAGCATTCTGATGGACATGTTCCTGAACAAGCCTTATTGCTTCATGGCACTGCACCCGTATATGCCATTACCCCCACTTTGAATGTCCCCTGTGCTATTTTGCCTGCTGAGTGAGCATCTACTCATCTTACATGATTCAGCTCAAGCTTTGGCTCCTCTATTCAAGCCCTGCCTGGCTTCTTCAGGTGAAGTTGACCGCCTCCTCCTTTGTTCCCTCACTAGATCATGAACAACTTTTGACATATAATCTTTATGACTTCTACTCATTACATGACTTCTTCCTTCTGCTAGATTGGGATACAGGAGCTGGAATATAGTTAAGTGCCCAATAACAGGGAGGAAGTGAAGTGGGAATGGGGTGGGGGGAAGACGGACAGATGAATTTGGGTGCTGTTCAACACAGAATTTTGGAATGAATTATTTGATCTTAAAGGTCTTGTGAATCTGTTTAACATAAGGAAAGGAACAGAAAAGAATTATTTCCATATCCTGGTTTAGTACTTGGAGAGCAAGAAAGTATTCTGAAATCAAAGCAGAATGCAAGTCCAGTGATCCCAGACACATATCACTCTAGAATGCTGGGAGAATTTAACCATCCAGCTTATCCTCCTTTTAATATCGATGGAGAAACAGAGGCTTAGACAGGTAAAGTCACGTAGCCACTTGGTGTCAGGGTCGTACTTGAATGCAATCTGCTGACCTCCCAATCCCACGTTGGTTAACTTTATTATACTCATCTGAACACTTGGTAGCAGTCTAACGTGGAAAGTGTGTCAGGATGACTCCATAAATCAGAATCAACACAAGGAAGAAATGGTTGTGATTTCATTTTCTCTCTGCCAGGGGCTCCTGTAAGCTAAGAGGAATTTTCTTTCTAACTCAGTCTGGTTTGCTGATCACATCAGTTAAACAAACTGGTGTGAGAAGCAGAAAATGGTTAGGCCTGTTCGGACACAACTGGGCATTAGCCAGTCTTTCCATTCTCCTCAGTCTGGCTCCTGTCCTCAGTCTGGTCCACAGACTCCAGGTTAGGAAAACTTGAATACAAATAACCTTCCTTTAGGGCAATAAGAAAATGAATATGATAATTGGCATTCAGCAAACAAAGGCAAAACAGTTATATCCTGCCACTTCACTCCTGCTAACTGAATCAGAGGCCCTTCTGAAAATGAAACAGAAGAGTTACAGATTTCGTATCTTCCCTTATTATTTACTTCACCATATTAATGAACTTCATTTCCCACTGAATGTGAATGTATTCTTTGACAAAAAGGTAATGCAAATTTCAAAAATCTAGGAATAACAGATAGTAGCAACAAATGAAAAATAAGAAAACAAAACCCCATTGTACACTTATGTCTTAGAAAATTCCTCTTCCTAATAAAGAGCCCTCTTGTTTTAACCATAGATTATTTCCTGGAAATCTGTTTGTCAGACAAATGGCTGCTTTGTGTGGAAATTATTAGCATGCTTCTGCATTTGTTCTGTGGCTGATTTTATTTTATTTTTTAACATCTTTATTGGAGTATAATTGCTTTACAATGGTGTGTTAGTTTCTGCCTTATAACAAAATGAATCAACTATACATATACATATATCCCCATATTTCCTCCCTCTTGCATCTCCCTCCCACCTCCCTATCCCACCCCTCTAGGTGGTCACAAAGCACCAAGATGATCTCCCTGTGCAGTGCGGCTGCTTCCCACTAGCTATTTTACATTTGGTAGTGTATATAACTCCACGCCACTCTCTTACTTCGTCACAGCTTACCTTTCCCCCTCCCCATGTTCTCAAGTCCATTCTCTACGTCTGCGTCTTTATTCCTGTCCTGCCCCTAGGTTCTTCAGAACGCTTTTTTTTTTCTAGATACCATATATATGTATGAGCATACGGTATTTGTTTTTCTCTTTCTGCTTTAACTTCACTCTGTATGACAGACTCTAGGTCCATACACCTCACTACAAATAACTCAATTTCGTTTCTTTTTATGGCTGAGTAATATTCTATTGTATATATGTCCACATCTTCTTTATCCATTCATCTGCCGATGGACACTTAGGTTGCTTCCATATCCTGGCTATTGTAAATAGAACTGCAATGAACATTGTGGTACATGACTCTTTTTGAATTATGGTTTCCTCAGGGTATATGCCCAGTAGTGGGATTGCTGGGTCATATGGTAGTTCTATTTGTAGTTTTATAAGGAACCTCCATACTGTTCTCCATAGCGGCTGTATCAATTTACATTCCCACCAGCAGTGCAAGAGGGTTCCCTTTTCTCCACACCCTCTCCAGCATTTATTGTTTGTAGCTTTTTTGATGATGGCCATTCTGACTGGTGTGAGGTGATACCTCATTGTAATTTTGATTTGAATTTTTCTAATGATTAGTGATGTTGAGCATTCTTTCATGTGTTTGTTGGCAATCTGTATATCTTCTTTGGAGAAATGTCTATTTTGGTCTTCTGACCATTTTTGGATTGGGTTGTTTGTTTTTTTGATATTGGGTTGCATGAGCTGCTTGTAAGTTTTGGAGGTTAATCCTTTGTCAGTTGCTTCACTTGCAAATATTTTCTCCCATTCTGAGGGTTGTCTTTTGGTCTTGTTTATGGTTTCCTTTGCTGTGCAAAAGCTTTTAAGTTTCATTAGATCCCATTTGTTTATTTTTGTTTTTATATCCATCTCTTTCTTTCTTTTTTTTTTTTCTGTACCCGGGCCTCTCACTGTTGTGGCCTCTCCCGTTGAGTAGCACAGGCTCCGGACGTGCAGGTTCAGCAGCTATTGCTCACGGGCCCAGCCGCTCCGTGGCATGTGGAATCTTCCCGGACCGGGGCACAAACCCGTGTCCCCTGCATCGGCAGACAGACTCTCAACCACTGCGCCACCAGGGAAGCCCTATATCCATTTCTTTAGGAGGTGGTTTGAAAAGGATTTTGCTGTGATTTATGTCATAGAGCATTCTGCCTATGTTTTCCTCTAAGAGTTTTATAGTGTCTGGCCTTACATTTAAGTCTTTAATCCATTTAGAGTTTATTTTTGTGTATGGTGTTAGGGAGTGTTCTAATTTCATTCTTTTACATGTAGCTGTCCAGTTTTCCCAGCACCACTTACTGAAGAGGCTGTCTTTTCTCCATTGTATATTCTTGCCTCCTTTATCAAAGATAAGGTAAACATATGTGTGTGGGGTTATCTCTGGGCTTTCTATCCTGTTCCATTCATCTATATTTCTGTTTTTGTGCCAGTACCATACTGTCTTTATTACTGTAGCTTTGTAGTATAGTATGAAGTCTGGGAACCTGATTCCTCCAGCTACGTTTTTCTTTCTCAAGATTGCTTTGGCTATTCGGGGTCTTTGTGTTTCCACACAAGTTGTGAAATTTTTTGTTCTAGTTCTGTGAAAAATGCCATTGGTCATATGATAGGGATTGCATTGACTCTGTAGATTGCTTTGGGTAATATAGACATTTCACAATGTTGATTCTTCCAATCCAAGAACATGGTATATCTCTCCATCTATTTGTATCATCTTTAATTTCTTTCATGAGTGTCTTATAGTTTTCTGCATACAGGTCTTTTGTCTCCTTAGGTAGGTTTTCTCCTAGGTATTTTATTCTTTTTGTTGCAATGGTAAATGAGAGTGTTTCCTTAATTTCTCTTTCAGATTTTTCATCATTAGTGTATAGGAATGCAAGAGGTTTCTGTGCATTAATTTTGTATCCTTCTACTTTACCAAATTCATTGATTAGCTCTAGTAGTTTTCTGGTAGCATCTTTAGGATTCTCTATGTATAGTATCATGTCATCTGCAAACAGTGACAGCTTTACTTCTTCTTTTCCGATTTGGATTCCATTTATTTCTTTTTCTTCTCTGATTGCTGTGGCTAAAACTTCCAAAACTATATTGAATAATAATGGTGAGAGTGGACAACCTTGTCTTGTTCCTGATCTTTGTGGAAATGGTTTCCATTTTTCATCATTGAGAGTGATGTTGGCTGTGGTTTTGTCATATATGGCCTTTATTACGTTGAGGTAAGTTCCCTCTATGCCTACTTTCAGGAGGGTTTTTTTTAATCATAAATGGGTGTTGAATTTTGTCAAAAGCTTTTTCTGCATCTATGAGGTGATCATATGGTTTTTCTCCAATTTGTTAATATGGTTTATCACATTGATTGATTTGCGTATATTGAAGAATCCTTGCATTCCTGGGATAAACCCTACTTGATCATGGTGTATGATCCTTTTAATGTACTGTTGGATTCTGTTTGCTAGTATTTTGTTGAGGATTTTTGCATCTATGTTCATCAGTGATATTGGCCTGTAGTTTTCTTTCTTTGTGACATCTTTGTCTGGTTTTGGTATCAGGGTGATGGTGGCCTCGTAGATTGAGTTTGGAAGTGTTCCTCCCTCTGCCATATTTTGGAAGAGTTTGAGAAGGATAGGTGTTATCTCTTCTCTAAATGTTTGATAGAATTCACCTGGCAAGCCATCTGGTCCTGGGCTTTTGTTTGTTGGAAGACTTTTATTCACATTTTCAATTTCAGTGCTTTTGATTGGTCTGTTTATATTTTCTCTTTCTTCCTGGCTCAGTCTTGGCAGGTTGTGCATTTCTAAGAATTTGTCCATTTCTTCCAGGTTGTCCATTTTATTGGCATATAGTTGCTTGTAGTAATCTCTCATGATCCTTTGTATTTCTGTAGTGTCAGTTGTTACTTCTCCTTTTTCATTTCTAATTCTATTGATTTGAGTCTTCTCCCTCTTTCTCTTGATGAGTCTGGGTAATGGTTTATCAATTTTGTTTATCTTCTCAAAGAACCAGCTTTTAGTTTTGTTGATCTTTGCTATTGTTTCCTTCATTTATTTCTGATCTGATCTTTACGATTTCTTTCCTTTTGCGAACTTTGGGGGTTTTTTTGTTCTTTCTCTAATTGCTCTAGGTGTAAGGTTAGGGTGTTCATTTGAGATGTTTTTTGTACCTTGAGGTAGAATTGTATTGCCATAAACTTCCCTCTTAGAACTGCTTTTGCTGCATCCCATAGGTTTTGGGTCATCGTGTTTTCATTGTCATTTGTTTCTAGGTATTTTTTGATTTCCTCTTTGGTTTCTTCAGTGATCTCTTGGTTATTAAGTTGTATATTGTTTAGCCTCCATGTGTTTGTATTTTTTACAGGTTGTTTCCTGTAATTGATCTCTAGTCTCATAGCGTTGTGGTCGGAAAAGATACTTGATATGATTTCAATTTTCTTAAATTTACCAAGGCTTTATTTGTGACCCAAGGTATGATCTATACTGGAGAATGTTCCATGAGCACTTGAGAAGAAGGTGTATTCTGTTGTTTTTGGATGGAATGTCCTATAAATATCAATTAAGTCCATCTTGTTTAATGTATCATTTAAAGCTTGTGTTTCCTTATTTATTTTCATTTTGGATGATCTGTCCATTGGTGAAAGTGGGGTGTTAAAGTCCCCAGTATGATTGTGTTACTGTCGATTTCCTCTTTTATGGCTCTTAGAATTTGCGTTATGTATTGAGGTGCTCCTATGTTGGGTGCATAAACATTTACAATTATTATATCTTCTTCTTGGATCGATCCCTTGATCGTTATGTCTTTGTCTCTTGTAATAGTCTTTATTTTAAAGTCTATTTTGTCTGATATGACAATTGCTACTCCACCTTTCTTTTGATTTCCATTTGCATGGAATATCTTTTTCCATCCCCTCAATTTCAGTCTGTATGTGTCCCTAGGTCTGAAGTGGGTGTCTTGTAGACAGCATATGTATGGGTCTTATTTTTGTATCCATTCAGCCAATCCATGTCTTTTGGTTGGAGCATTTAATCCATTTACATTTGAGGTAATTTTCGATATGTATGTTCCTATTACCATTTTCTTAATTGTTTTGGGTTTGTTATTGTAGTTCTGTTCCTTCTCTTGTGTTTCCTGCCTAGAGAAGTTCTTTTAGCATTTGTTGTAAAGCTCGTTTGGTGGTGCTGAATTCTCTTAACTTTTGCTTGTCTGTAAAGGTTTTAATTTCTCCATCGAATCTGAATGAGATCCTTGCTGGGTAGAGTAATCTTGGTTGTAGGTTTTTCCCTTCCATCACTTTCAGTATGTCCTGCCACTCTCTTCTTGCTTGCAGAGTTTCTGCTGAAAGATCAGTTGTTAGCTTATAGGAATTCCCTTGTATGTTGTTTGTTGTTTTTCCCTTGCTGCTTTAAATATTTTTTCTTTGTATTTAATTTTTGATAGTTTGATTAATATGTGAATTGGCGTGTTTCTCCTTGGATTTATCCTGTATGGGACTCTCTGCGCTTGATTGACTATTTCCTTTCCCATATTAGGGAAGTTTTCAACCATAATCGCTTCAGATATTTTCTCAGTCCCTTTCTTTTTCTCTTCGTCTTCTGGGACCCCTATAATTCGAATGTTGGTGCATTTAATGCTGTCCCAGATGTCTCTGAGATTGTCCTCAATTCTTTTCATTCTTTTTTTCTTTATTCTGCTCTGCAGTAGTTATTTCCACTATTTTATCTTCTAAGTCACTTATCTGTTCTTCTGCCTCAGTTATTCTGCTATTGATCCCTTCTAGAGAATTTTTAATTTCATTTATTGTGTTGTTCATCATTGTTTGTTTGCTCTTTAGTTCTTTTAGGTCCTTGTTAAACGTTTCTTGTATTTTCTCCATTCTATTTCCAATTTTAGCATCATCTTTACTCTCCCTATTCTGAATTCTTTTTCAGGTATACTGCCTCTTTCCTCTTCATTTGTTTGGTCTGGTGAGTTTTTACGTTGCTGCTTTATCTGCTGTGTGTTTCTCTGTTTTGCCATTTTGCTTAACTTACTGTGTTTGGGGTCTCCTTTTCACATTCTGCAGGTTCGTACTTCCCATTGTTTTTGGTGTCTTACCCCAGTGGTTAAGGTTGGTTCAGTGGGTTGTGTAGGCTTCCTGGTGGAGGGGACTAGTGCCTGTGTTCTGGTGGATGAGTCTGATCTTGTCTTTCTGTTGGGCAGCACCGCATCTTGTGGTGTGTTTTGGGGTGTCTGTGAACTGAGTATGATTTTTAGGCAGCCTCTCTGCTAATAGGTGGGGTTTAGTTCCTTTCTTGCTGGTTGTTTGGCATAGGGTGTCCAGCACTGTAGTTTGCTTGTTGTTGAGTAGAGCTGGGTCTTAGCGTTGAGGTGGAGATCTTTGGGAGAGCTTTCGCCGTTTGATATTACGTGGAGCCGAGAGCTCTGGTGGACCAATGTCCTGAACTCGGCTCTCCCACTTCAGAGGCACAGGCCTGACCCCCAGTCGGAGCACCAAGACCCTGTCATCCACACGGTAGATCCGCAGTTGATCATAAAATGATATAACTCAGGAACAGCCAGATGAAAGGGATGCATAGGGCAAGGCACGGGGAATGGGAGCAGAGTTCCCATGCCCTCTTCAGGCACACCACTCTCCCAGCACCTTCATGTGTTCACCAACCCAGAAGCTCCTGTTCTGTGACTGATTTTAAATTGGCAGTTACTTTTTTCTCTGTGTACTTACAGCATGGCAGGCAAATGAAGTTTTGAATTTGCTTTTGCGGGGGCTGTCTGGCAAGTGTTGCTTATTTCTGAGAAGCTAAACACACTTGATTTATGGTAGCATTAGAGCATCAATCTGCCCCCTTGTCATATGGGCCCACATCTTCTATGTTACAGCCCAAGGTTTGATGTCAGGTGACTTGTGCAATCTGCCTGGTGGCAGAAGGATGGGGATCAGTATTTTGGGATATACCTCTACTGAAAGATTTTGAGGAATTTTCTTTCACCATCCACAACCCTACAATTATGATTATGCCACCATAACCAGAAAGCATGATATTTTACCATGTAGAGAGAGGGCCAGATGAAAATATACCTTACAGCAATGCGCACACCTTGGTGGTGGTGCATTTTCTCAGCCAAGACTGTAATGAGATCATCAGTGGAAGGATTGAGAGGGTGAAGAAGGATGCTCTTTATAGCGACCACAGATCTCTTTAGTCCACTGGGAGCCGCCAGTTGCTCTTTTCTCAGAATTCATATATTCATTCAGCAAGCTGTGGGGAACATCTATGCTGCACCTGGCCCCATGCTAGATGCTCAAGACACAATGGTGACCAGGGCAGACAGGCCTCCAACTTCAGGGCAGTGATAGTTTAATAGAAAGGATGGACAGAATAAATAAAAGTTGTTTCACATTTCAAGTTCTTTTGATGGAAACAAGGAAGGACCTGAGATAAATAACAAGAGGGATAGGTATCCTTTGGAGAAGGTATTCAAGGAAGGCCTTGCAGAGAAGGTAACATTTATGCTAAGTTAAAGGAGGGGCAGTAGCAAGTAATGCGAAGGGTGGAAGAAGGAATATTTGGGACACAAGGACCACAGGACATATTGTTAATCCACGGAGAATCTGGGGGAGAGGGGCTGAGGAGCACAGAGATCAGGCTCCATGCCACCTACTTCGGGTCCCCACCTGAGTGTGGGCAGTGACAAGACAGGCCAGGACTGTCCTTGAGAGACTAGGATGCACAGGCAAGACGAGCTGAAGGGAAACTGATGGCACTAGCATTCTACACAGACTGTAGACAGACCAAGTCTTGGAAGCTCAAGTTACGATTAAGTAAAATCTAACTAGGTGGGGGATGGAGAAGCTTCCAGAATCCAAGAGGTCAGAGAGTGAACCAAAGAAGTCCTCCAGAATAGGCCACGTAAACTCTGGTTTTAGGTGACCCAGGCTCAGCCGTGTTTATCATGATCTTAAGGAAATCAGCAGCCTGCGAGTGAACAGTGCCCTTTACTGAGAGCAGGGTGCAGGGGCCGCTGCGCAAGGTACGGGCACAGGGCAGGGGGCGTGAGGGCGGCCTCTGTAAGGGCTTGCTGCAGGCACACACTGAGAAAACCCTCGGTGATGGAGGCTATAGAAGGAAGGATGGTGGGCGATGGTGCTGTAGGGGGAAACCTGGCAGTAGGGGCAAGGACAGGGTTGGCCCACTCCCTGAATCAAACCACTGAGCAGTTATTCAGTTTATTTTCCTTATAGAGGCCCTTCCCTTGAAACAAGGTAACCCAACCTGCATTCACACTCAGGGAGAAAATGGGTTTTCGGTAGGATTTTGAGGGACAGTTGGCTGTGGCTTTGCAGAGGGCTCCCCCAACAGCGGTTCCATTTGCCTCAAATGAACACAGGCATCTTAGGGAACATCCACCCACTGAGTGGATGCTGTGCCAGCCTCACCCCAAGCCCACCCCTGCGGCTGTAATCTTCACAACAGCCCCATAGGTAACGGTTACTATCCCAGTTTACAGATATGACAGCTGAGGCTCAGAATGTTTCTGCAGCTCGCCCAAGGGCTCACTATGAGTGAGTGACAGAACTGGACTTTTCACCCGGTTTTCACCCTTCCACACCTGCGTTTTCTGACATTGGGAGGCCCCTCTTGGGGAGCTGCTCAAGTGACTCCCTTTCTGAGGGAAGACAGTTTACTAACCCCTCTTCGTGACTGGAAGCCTGGAACTTCGTGATGCTTTGTGAAACCCCTGGGAATCCGGGCGTGGATGGTCTGATGCCAAGGACTCAGGTGTCCCCTTTTCTCTCGCTCTCCATACAGTGCTCCAGAAACTGCAGCGGGGGCTTCCAGATCCGGGAGATTCAGTGTGTGGACCGGGACCACCGCAGCCTGAGACCATTTCACTGCCAGTTCCTGGCTGGCCCTCCTCCTCCACTGAGCATGAGCTGTAACCTGGAACCCTGCAAGGAGTGGCAGGTGGAGCCTTGGAGCCAGGTACGGTGCCTAGTACACTATCCAGACAACCTGGCAACCATGAATCTCTGTGTTACTTTGTGAGTTTAGATGTCGGGGAAGACCACACGTGTATCAATCCAGCGCCAGGCCTCCACTCAGCCACCTTCCACTGGGTGTGTTACTGAACCAAACTTGGGTCACTTGTCCATACACAGTAAAGCCGATCTACTGACACCAGGTGGTGGTGAAGGAAAGTGCAGCGTTTATTGCAGGCGCCAAGCAAGGAGTCCAGGTAGCTAGTGCTGAAAAGGCCTGAACTCCTCGAAGGCTTTCAGGGAAACGTTTTTAAAGACAGGGTGAGGGAGGGGGGTTGTGATCAGCTTGTGGGCATTCTTATGATTGGTTGGTGGTGTGGTAATGGGGAGTCAACAACATCAGCATCACAAACCTTCTGGTTCCAACCTGTCTGAGGTCTACATGCTTGTGGGCACCATACAGTTAACTTCTTCCACCTGGTGGGTGTTTCAGTCTCTGCAAAACAGCTCAAAAGATGTGGCTCAGAATATTATCTATAGTCCTTGAGGAGGAACTAAAGGTCCTTGGCTTTGTTTAATAGCTAAACTATTATTATTTTGTTTTCCTTTCTGAGTTTTCTCACCTCGCTGATTAAATTTACTCTTTGGAGATCGAGGAAGGCCTAGGAGGCTAAAGTGTTTCTATAGACAAGAGGCAGGTGGAGAACATGATGGGGTGAGAGGGCGAGGCTGTTCTGGGAAAGCCCCACAGGGTCCTGCTCGGTGACAGGTGGGAAGGCTGGGCAGGTCCAGCAACTTGAAGGCTATGTTGTGTGCTTTAAACTGTGACTGCTCAATGGTTTATTACAACCTAGTCTCAATGGATATACTGGGGAATCGGGGTCCCTCTGGGGAGATGTACATGTACCACTGTGGTCAGAGGCATTTAGGACAGAGCATCACCACATGCCCCTCTTAGGCTTCTGCAGTGGGGCTGGGGGCAATGGTCAGATCCTTTCCACACACAGTATTTAATTTCAGAGTTCCACCTCTCAGTTAAATGCCCAGATCCTCATTTACACAAATAAAAAGAGGTGTATGTGTGTGTGTGTGTGTGTGTGTGTGTGTGTGTGTGTGTGTGTCCATCCTGTTTTGTGAGGGCTGAGGCTCTGCTGCGTCTTTGTCCTACTTCAGTACATGGAAACAAATTACTCTTCCTTGGTGAGGTATAATGATTTCATTTGCCCATTGGCCTCAGTAGCTTAAAAAAAAAAGAATACTCCCAGCTGTACCCATGTATGGTGGAAAGAAGAGGGAAAGAAAGAATGCAGCACGTTTTGAGTGTGTCCATACACTGGACACTTTACCTACAATACTTGTTTTAATTATCACAACAACCTGGATGTTAGGCCTTATTAATTCCACTTTATAGGTGAAGAAATTGAGACTCAGAGGTTAAGAAGTGTACATGAGGTCATACAACTAGAAAATAAATGGTGGAGTATTAAATTCAAGCTTAAGGCTGACTCTGATGCCTGTACTCTTTCTACTGTAAAATTTAGTCCAGTGGACATGGAGCAAAGAGCGAACTGAGGAGAAAGAGTGAGTCGATAAGTATTTGGGGGGAAACTTACCACATGCCAAGGAAGGGAAGATAAAGAACCACAAGTGTAGGATACAGAATTAGTGTTCAACCCTGGAAGACTGAGCCCCCTCAAGCTTCTTACTGTCTGCTGGGTCAAGCAGCCGTGTTGATTCCTGAGGCCCTGGTTCAATACCTGGTGTTTTCTGGGGCAAAAACCACCACTGTCCCCTCTTCTGCTTCCTTCCCTGTCCAGCTCTGGAGGACATAAAGTACCTGCTACTCCCATGCTTTGAACTTAGGCCTCCATGTCTGCTGGGCCTGGTGACAGCTTCCAGAATCCTGGCATTTGCAGAGGCGCTTAGATTGCCTTATCAGAGAAATTGCATTTGCAAGTTATCCAAGATGAGCAATCATATATGCTCTCTGGTTGTGAAAAAGATGTATTCTAAATGCTTCCTCAGTAGCTTCTGGGAGCCCAATCATGAGCCTGTTTCCTGAAGGCCTCCCAATGTCCTCCTTTCTAAATTGCTCTGTTCTGAGCAAACCACAAAGTTGGAAGACTTCCCTCTGAAGGAGCAGTAAAGACAGAAAATGCTGAAGTTGGTTGAACATTTCCCTGGGAATGTTGAGGGACTATTAGGGACTGGACACCTTTAGGTGCTTTCCCTGAGCCATCATGATGATGCTCTGTCTGTACATACTATCTAACAGATGGCTTCGTGGGAATGTTCTGGGGCCTTGCGGTGAATGTCAGCCAGCCCAGACTACTTGCAATGGAAGATGCATTTCAACTGTAGAGATGTCTCCACTGGTTCTCAAACTTTAGAAAACTTTAGCATGTTTCAGCATCACCTGGAGGGTTTGTCAGCACACAGATATCTGGACCTCATGCCCACAGTGTCCAGTTCAGAGGTCTGGGGTAGGGCCTGAAGTTTTGCATTTCTAACAAGTACCCAGAGATGCTGAAGTTGCTGCTTTGGGGACCACACTTTAAGAACCACTAGTTTATACCTTCTTTATCCACCCTTTCCTGGAGGTTACTTGGCCAGGTGGCCCTGGATCTATATGCACAAATGTAGGTATGCAACAGGATCCCAAGTGTGGAATTTCTCTCCTTCCCTCCTCATATAGGGTTAAAAACAGTGAATAAGTGGGAAAAGATCCATGTTGGAATACTGTGAAAGCAATAGATTAGTTCTTTTATTGAGCAGAAAATGTTAATTGTATATAATTTCCCTCTTTTCTATGGTTACCATCACACATACAGTGCCTGTAGTGATAGGCATGATATTGGCAATCATAATTGTTTTGTTGTTGTTACCATGTCATAATTAAGATTTTTCAAAGTACTAAGATCTTTCAAAGTACTTTTCAAGTACTCAAAAGCATTCTTCAAAGATTCTTGGTGAATTATTTACCTTCCTCTTAGAAACCTCAGGAAAATGAGACAATACAACTTAGAAAATTATTCTGGTGAGCAAAAACTTGACATGTTTTAGAATTATATCCCTTCAGGAATCCAACTTGTCATCTCGAACTTATTTTGTAAGAATTACAGCCAGTTCATCAGACCCTTAGAAAACCTATAACATCACTATTCCAAAGATGGACAAATTTAATTCTAAAGCTTTATATAGTGGGGAAAGAAGGCTGAATCCTGTTTTAATAGATGAACAAAATTGCGTTGTAGAAGTATGCGCTCCATTAGGGCTGTCAGAACTAATCAGAATAAAAACATCTACATTTTACATTTTGGTTTCTAGACCAGAATTCCTTCCATTTGACATACTGAACTATTTAGCATCTTCTGATTTTTTTCCCCTCCTCTTATCCCCAGAATTTCCTTTATCAGTCTCCTTTCTTTAAGTCTTGTTTCACCGCTGTTTTTGTTTCTGTTATTGCTTTTTGGCTTCGACAACAAAAATATTTCTTTCTCACAGTTCTAGAGGCTAAAAGTCTGAGATCAAGGTGTTGGCAGGATTGGTTTCTTCAGAGGCCTGACTCCTTGGTTTGTAGATGGCTGTCTTCTCCTTTGTCTTCTGTCATTTTCCCTCCATGTGTGTCTGTGTCCTAATCTCCTCTTCCTATAAGTACACCAGTCATAATGGGTTAGGGCCATTATGAAAAGTATGCAAGTAAAATGACATCATTTTACTTTCATTACCTGTTTAAAGACTCTTCCTCCAAATACATCACATTTTGAGGTACTGGGGGATTAGGACTTCAAAATACAAATTTTGGGAGAACACAATTTAGCCCATAACAAGCATAGCAAAGATACTAGCAGGGTATGTATCTTGGCAGTGTGAAAGGTTGAATTTTGTTGTTGTTGTAGTGGCCGTTGTTTATTTAATGTGTTCTTAATAATCCACCCTAAATTCAGGTCTTGATGACTCTTTTTTTAACTTAAATTTAGTTGACATACAATAATACGTAAATTTCAAGTGTACTATATGACGCTTTGACATTTGCATACATTATGAAATGATCATCACACTCTAGTAACCATCTGTCCCCATAATAAGTTATTTCAATATTATTGATTATATTCCTTATGTTGTATATTACATCCCTATAACGTATTTATTATACATCAGGAGGTTTGTACCTCTTAATCCCCTTCACCTATTTCCCCCCTACCCCACACCTCTACCTTCTGTCAAACACCAGAATTTGTTCTCTGTATCTATGTGTCTCTTTTCATTTTGTTTTGTCTGTTTGTTTTGTTTTTACATTCCACATATAAGTGAGATCATGCGGTATTTGTCTTTCTTTGTCTGACTTATTTCACTTCTAGATCCATCCATGTTGTCCTAGGTGGCAAGATTTTATTTTTTATGGCTGAGTAGTATTCCATTTTGTGTGTGTGTGTACACGTACACACCACGTCTTCTTTATCCATTCATCAATGGACACTTACATTGCTTCCATACCTTCTGTTATAAATAATGTTGCAGTGAACATTGAGGTGCATATATCTCTTTGAATTGGTGTTTGTTTTCTTCAGGAAATACCCAAGCGTGAAATTGCTGGATCATATGGCAGTTCTATTTTTAATTCTTGGAGGAACCTCCGTACAGTTTTCCATAATGACTACCCCAATTTAAATTCCCACCAACAAGGCACAGGTGTTCCCTTTTCTCCACATCCTGGCCAAGATTTGTTATTTGTTGTTTTTTTTGATGCTAGCCATTCTGCCAGCTGTGAGGTGATAACTCATTGTGGTTTTGATTTGTATTTCCCTGATGATTATTGATGCTGAGCATCTTTTCACATTGCTGTTTGCCATCTGTCTGTCTTCTTTGGAAAAATTTCTATTTGGGTCCTCTGCCCATTTTTTAATCAGGCTGTATGTTTTTTGATGTTGACTTGTATGAGTTCTTTGTATATTTTTTATATTAGCCCCTTATCAAATATATTGTTTGCAAATAGCTTCTCCCATTCAGTAGGCAGCCTTTTCATTTTGTTGATATTTTACTTCACTGTGCGAAAGCTTTTTAGTTTGATGTAGTCTCATTTGTTTATTTTTGCTTTTCTTTCTGTTGCCTGAAGAGACAGATAAATATATATATATATATATAACTAAAACCAATGTCAAAGAATGTATCTACAGCCTATGTTTTCTTCAAGAAGTTTTATAGTTTCAGGTCTTACATTTAAATTTTAAATCCATTTTGAGTTTATTTTTGTATATGGTGTGAAAAAGTAGTCCAGTTTTTCCAACACCTTTTATTGAAGAGGCTGTCTAGACCCCATTGTATATTCTTGCCACCTTTGTCATAGATTAGTTGACCATATAAGTATGGGTTTATTTCTGGACTCTCTATCCTGTTACATAGAACTATGTGTCTGTTTTTGTGCCAGTACCATACTGTTTTGATTACCATAGCCTTGTAGTATAGTTGGAAATCAGGGCATGTGACACCTCCACCTTTCTTCTTTCTCAGGATTGTTTTGCCTATTCGAGGTCTTTTGTGTTTCCATACAAATTTAAGAATTATTTGTTCTAGTTCTGTGAAAAACGTCATTGGTATTTTGATAGGGATTGCACTGAATCTGTAGATTTCCTTGGATAGTATAGTCATTTTAACTATATTAATTCTTCCAACCCATGAGCACGGTGTATCTTTCCAGTTGTTTGTGTCATCTTCAGTTGCTTTCATCAGTGTCTTATAGTTTTCCAAGTACAAGTCTTTTACTTCCTTGGTTAGATTTATTCCTTGGTATTTTATTCTTTTTGATATAGTTGTAAATTGGATTGTTCCTTAATTTCTTTTCCTGCTAGTTCATTTTTAGTTACAGAAATGCAACAGATTTCTGTATATTTATTTTATATCCTGCAGCTTTATCAAATTCATTGATGAGCTTTAGTAGTTTTTTGGTGGCATCTTTAGGATTTTCTATGTATAGTATCATGTCATCTGCAAACAGTGACAGTTTTACTTCTTCCTTTCCAATATGGATTCCTCTTATTTTCTTGTCTGATTGTTGTGGCTAGGACTTCCAATACTATGTTGAATAAAAGTGACAAGAGTGGGCATCCTTGTCTTATACCTGATCTTAGGGGAAATGGTTACAGCTTTTTACTGTTGAGTATGATGTTCGCTATAGGTTTGTCATGTACGGCCTTTATTATGTTGAGGTATGTTCCCTGTACCCACTTTGTTGACAGTTTTTATTATAAATGGATGTTGAATTTTGTGAAAAGCCTTTTCTGCATCTATTGATGTGATCATGATTATTTTTATTCAGTTTGTTAATGTGGTGTATCACATTGATTTTGAATCAAAAACAATCCTTTTATCCCTGGGATAAATCCCACTTGATCATGGTGTATGATCCTTTTAATGTATCATTAGATATTTTTTTCTAATATTTTGGGGGGAATTTTTGCATCTATGTTGATCAGTGATATTGGTTTGTAATTTTCTTTTTTTATTTAACTTCTTTATTGGGGTATAATTGCTTTACAATGGTGTGTTAGTTTCTGCTGTATAACAAAGTGAATCAACTATACATATACATATATCCCCATATCTCCTCCCTGTTGCGTCTCCCTCCCACCCTTCCTATCCCACCCCCCTTGGTGGTCACAAAGCACCGAGCTGATCTCCCTGTGCTATGCAGCTGCTTCCTACTAGCTATCTATTTTACATTTGGTAGTATTTATAAGTCCATGCCACTCTCTCACATCATCCCAGCTTACCCTTCTTCCTCCACGTGTCCTCAAGTCCATTCTCTATGTCTGCATCTTTATTCCTGTCCTGACCCTAGGTTCTTTAGAACCTTTTTTTTAAATTTAGATTCCATATATATATGTTAGCATATGGTATTTGTTTTTCTCTTTCTGACTTACTTCACTCTGTATGACAGACTCTAGGTCCATCCACCTCACTACAAATAACTCAATTTCGTTTCTTTTTATGGCTGAGTAATATTCCATTGTGTATATGTGCCACATCTTCTTTATCCATTCATCTGTCGATGGACACTTAGGTTGCTTCCATATCTTGGCTATTGTAAAGAGAGCTGCAAGGAACATTGTGGTACATGACTCTTTTTGAATTATGGTTTTCTCAGGGTATATACCCAGTAGTGGGATTGCTGGGTCGTATGATAGTTCGATTTTTAGTTTTTTAAAGAACCTTCATACTGTTCTCCATAGTGCTGTATCAATTTACATTCCCACCAACAGTGCAAGAGGGTTCCCTTTTCTCCACATCCTCTCAAGCATTTACTGTTTGTAGATTTTTTGATGATGGCCATTCTGACTAGTGTGAGGTGATACCTCATTGTAGTTTTGATTTGCATTTCTCAGAGATCTCTTGAACTATCCTCATATTTAAAAATTCTTTCCTTTTTCTGTTCAGCTTGGGTGATTTCCACTCCTCTTCCAGTTTGCTGCTATGTTCCTCTGTATCATCTAATCTACTGTTGATTCTTTCTAATGTACTTCATATCTCAGTTATTGTATTCTTTACCTCTGTCTTGTCCTTCTTTATATTTTCTAACTCTTTGTTGAAATTCTCACCTTATTCATTAAGTCTTCTTCTGAGTTTGTTGAGCATTTTTATGATCTTTACCCTTGAACTCTTTATGAGGTAGATTTGCTTACCTCCACTTCATTTAGTTCTTTTTCTGAGATTTTGTTTTGTTCCTTAATTTGGAACATATTCCTCTGACTCCTCATTTTGCCTAATTCTCTGTGTTTATTTCTATGTATTAGGTAGGTTGGTTACATTTCCCAATCTTACAGAAGTGGCCTTATGTACGATATGTCCAGTGGGGCAACAGCACACTCACCTCTGGTCACTAGACCTGTGTGCTCTAGGGGTGCCCCCTATGTGGGCTGCATGGGCCCTTCTATTGTGGTGGGACCAACTACTGTACGAGCTCTGGTAGGTGGGCTTTTTCCTGATCTGGTTGATTCCTAGGCCCTGCCTCATCTGGTGGCTGCTGGCATGCTGATGGGAAGGGCCAGCTCATAACATGGTTAGCTGCATGGCCTGGTGATCTTGGAGCTACTGTTGGCCCACTGGTGGGTGGGGCAAGGTTCCAGTGCAGGTGGCAGTGGGCCCTGTGGGGTCCGTGTCTGGAGCTTACCTGCTGGTGGAAGGGCTGAGTCCTGGGGCTTGTTTCACCTTTGTCATTTGAAATGACAGAGTGGTCATTGTAAGGAACCTGGCACAAATGTTCCAGATTCCAATAGAGATACTCATATTCTTAATAACATTGTACACAGCAAAAATAATAGTAAAAGCATTTAAAGAAAATATAATTCTATTGAGTTTTTCTGTCTTTTCTTGAGTTCTTTATTTAAAAATTAATAATAGCTGTTTTGGAAATGTAAATTCTTTATTCTAGCATACTTTGATGAAAAACATCTAAATACACATGATTGTGAATTCAGACAGACACTAGGAACATGTTTTGGTGATTAGACGAAGCTACCTAGATTTGGAGTTAATATAGCTGGGCCTAACTGTTGCTACCAACTTTGTGATGTACTGCAATAAGCTAGGCCTTATCTCAAGTAATGCTGAACCAGTGATTACCAAACTGAGTTTTTAATCCCCACTTGAAATATTCAGTAATCATGAATATTTGTTCAGTAATCATGGGAATTTCTGCTCTAAAGATAGGTTATATTTTATACTATATACATGTATATCTTTGTAACTTAATAATATGTCATAGAAAAAAAATGCTTGTTCCAGACTTACCTGGAAACATTCATTTTTTAATTTCCAAATTGAAAAAGGAAAAATGAACCCTCTTACTAAATAATTAGTGGGGAATGGGTTGACATACAAGGTGTGGAACTAGAGATGAACTGTCAAGTATTTTTTCTAAATAAAGTAAACATTTATTCAGCATCTACTGAATATTCACATCTGCCAGGTGCAGTGTCAGGCACTGAAGATACAGTGAAAAAAGGCACGTCCCTACCCTTTATCTCTGAAAATGACACCATGTGATTTTTACCTGACTTTGTCCCTGTTGTGGACCAGTGTTCCAGGTCATGTGGAGGCGGAATTCAGAAGAGAGGAGTGACTTGTCCAGGAGGGCTGTGTGACTGGACGAAAAGGCCCACATCCATTGCACCCTGCAATGGGCACCCTTGCTGTCACTGGGCCACTGGGAACTGGGACCTGGTAAGAGTCAGTTATAATCTCTTTCATTTATTTTTTTAAAATAGCATTTGTTTCCTTTTGATTTTAAAAGTCATATATAATCCCTGTAAATGTTCAATGTATACATTGATTTAAAGTGTGTTTCTATATATTTCAGTTCTGTATTTTACTTTTCTGCTCTCTAATACGTCTAAGTCTGCTAAAACTTGACCCATGGCTGACATGGTGGTCAGTGTTAACTATCCTGAGTTCAGAAGAGAAAAAGATCAAATACTTTCAAAAGAGAAAAGATCAAATACCGAAAACTAGCCCAAAGGCACAAAGCCTAAGGAAAAGTGATTTGGGGTCCTAACATCTTGGATCCTCTGGCTTTTTGCAGAGCAAATAGGAGTTGCATGTGCCCTGAAGCTTGAGGCTTAGCATGATTTAGTGAATTTCAGGTCTCTTGTCAACCTGCAGATTATCAGTTTGCTAGATGGCCAGCATGTTTGATGGAAGGACAAATGAAATAGTTAAATTGTAAATGAGAGAAAGATTTATGATTCTTACAAAGTTTATTGTAGAAATAAGACTATCAGTGACACTGAAAATAAAAAAATTCTTCCACAGACAGATTCTTCCATCACTCTGACTTATTGTATCCTAGGTTCTCTAGAAAATAAAGCTGAGGCAAAATCTAATACTTTATAAGGAAATACAATGTCAGGGAATCAGGAGTGACAGAAAAGAGGAAGGAGGCAGGGAAGGAGGAGAATCAAGTATGAGGTGGGGCATTACCAGGCTGACCATTTTTCCTAACTGACCACTGCTTGGTGTCAAGAGCAACTGATTGCCTGCTCTCGAAAGAAGGTCTTTTAAAAGCTGTTTGAACTACTGTCTCTTGGAGCAGTTTGTCCAGAGGCAGGAAGAGAGGAGATTATCTACCGGCTCCTATCTCCCAGGATTGTGTAAAAAGTCTCCCCTTAGATGGGTAGCACCCCCCATTGTCCTGGGTTATTTATGTGTGGGCAGGTCCCACTGTGTCTCACATCTCATTGACAACAAGAAAATCCATTGTCAGGGTAAGAGGCACACAGCAAGGGCATGCATGAAGTGCAGGCCAATGAGTTGTGCTTCCATGAAGCTGGTTCCCACCTCAGCTGGGGCCCATCAAAGGCCAACATCTGGGAGACCGGTGAGCCAAGAGGATCTGATATACTAACCCCGCAACTATTAATATTTTTTTAAGTAACTTGTTCTTGTGTAAGTATATTTTGATGGTTATAATTATAACAGAGGCTAATGCAGTATTTTACCAAACATAATCCCAAGATATTTTTAGGTTACTATGTTCTTAGCAGTTGTCGTTGTTATAGTTGTGTAGTTATACCTGCAGAGCCATGATCAATTTGAATGTTAGCAGGTACTTTTTTTTTTTTTTTTGATTTATTTTTGGCTGCCTTGGGTCTTTGTTGCTGTGTGCGGGCTTTCTCTAGTTGCGGCTAGAGGGGGCTACTCTTCATTGTGGTGCATGGGCTTCTCATTGTGGTGGCTTCTCTTGTGGAGCACAGGCTCTAGGTGCGCAGGCTTCAGTAGCTGTGGCACGCGGGCTCAGTAGTTGTGGCTCACGGGCTCTAGAGCGCAGACTCAATAGTTGTGGCGCACGGGCTTAGTTGCTCTGCGGCATGTGAGATCTTCCCGGACCAGGGCTCGAACCCCTGTCCCCTGTATTAGCAGATGGATTCTTAACCACTGCACCACCAGGGAAAGTCCTGTGGCATGTACTCTTAGAAAAGGCTCCTGCTGGTGCATCCAACTCAAGGTTATATTGGTCTCTTCCCACTCAAATCTAGGAAGAACAAGATGACTTGTTATTGCTAAAGGACCATTGTACATTAATCAGTTAGCCTGCAACAAATAAAAATACATATTTTACTATTTTTATAGCTTAAAAAATGCCTAGTAGACAATGAAGAATGACATCAACCATTCCCTTAGACAGAACCCATAGTATTTTCTATGAATGCCCTATATTAATTGGCATCTAATGCTGATTCACGATGAATTGGCAAAGGAGATTCTGGTGTCTGGGCAAGCTTCTGGCTATGCATTCTACTAAGCTGTCTGCCAGGTCCAGGACCAGTTTTCACCCTACCCCCATGGGTCATGTGAACAACAGAAAACAATGTCATACAGTTGTATTATTTTTCATATGAAGAAAATTTAATTTATATTTAGGCATCTTACAATATCTCCCTTGGAAATATACATTATTTCCTATTTATTGGAGGTTCAGTTATTTCTAATACCAATTTTCCTCATCCATCTTTGATTTCACAACCTGAAAAATTGTCCTCAACAGATAAAGATGTGTTTCAGGATTAGGCTTTTCATAAATACCCTGGAGCCCTGTGTAACAATTATAAGCATCACTAATCAAATCAAATGTGACCATCAGAAAAGAAAATTTGATACACTATGAACTGTCATGAGAATGCTATAAATTTGGGCCCATCCAGGGGAACAAAATCCTATAGATTAGAAACTACAGATAAACATTTTTAAGTGTCACTGTCAACTTCCCAAGGCTCTAGTACCTTATCATTCATTGTAAAGGAAATTTGGATAATGCAGTTTTCTTTCTGGCAAGAATGATGATGATACCCCAGTAAATATGACAGTAGTAATGATGTGTGAAACATAAGCTCTCAGGGTACACACTGAGAAGAGGAAATTGTCAAAAACATTCTCATTTTCCTGTAAGAATGCAGGCTGCTCCTCATTTTGACATTTAGGTAATGTCAGTATTAGGTAACACTGAGGTTGTAAATTGTGAAGTTTTGTGTGGTTGTTCTTTAGCCAGATTCCAGTGCATTTCTTTGGTTATAATCATCTGTGTGAAGTTAGAATAGAAAGTATTAAAATCAGTGAGAAACTTAAAATCCATAAAGTATCTGACCCAGTAACTGTACCTTTAATAATTTAACCCACAGATATACCACCAGATGTAATCCTAGATGACTATAAAGAATGTTCATTGCCACCTTGTTATAATAGCAATTCCTGAAAATAATCTAAATGTCCATTGATGGAGGAACTGGTTAATTTATTAATTTATTATAGTACTGCCCTTTTAAGAATGAGGTAGACATGTATTTCTGAGATGTAAAAATTTCCAACAGCAGAAGTACAGAATTTCCTTAGAGGGAGGTAGAAGTAGCAGTCTCTTGGAGGTGGAGATGAGTTAAAGTTTCCTTGGAAGAGCCATGTACGACTAATTCATCAGTTGTGCATATCAGAGAATAGGGGGCAATGGAGGTGGCTCCACCTACCAAGCCAGCCTTTAGGATTGTCCTTGACCTCTTTACCTATTATTAAGAGAAAAGGAGAAGTTACCAGGGTTCAAGTAAGACATATGGATGGGTCAAATATATACATTTGCCTCTGTTCCCCAAACTCCATTAAACAGCCAGAAAAAGAAAAAAAAAAAAAACTGCTAAAAGTGGCACAAACCCACAAAGAAAGAGAAGAGGACAGGAGACAACAGCAAAGTGATGGGGTCAGTACACTTTTGGAAGATAGAAGTAAGTAGCCAGCTGTGTCCTGGGTTTAAGAGGTGGCTTTACTTTCTAATGTGAAACTGACTGTGCCTTAGCATCACCCTGGGGCAGCTGGTGGTGTCCAGGAGAATGAATGTCTGCTCCAGATTTAGATGCCTACTTGGGCTTTTATTTGGTTTGGGGTATTCCTGTCTTCTGCTCTGCAAGTTGGGGGAGCAAAGCTAGTGTCCCAGGAGACTTGTGCCACGGCTTGTTTGCAGTTTACACAAACTTGTTCACATTAAAGCTCCAAGTAGAATCTGATTGGCAAGCTCCAGCTGCAGCATATGGAACTTCTAAATGTTCACTACCTTGAATGGGTGTCAGTGCCACTGAACCACGGGGGAGAAGAGTCGAGGGACGGAGCCACGCTCTCCCTCTTCCTGGGAGAGCAATGGTCTAAGTCAAGGGCCGGTGAGCTTGAGGCCTTCCTCTCCTCACTCCTGCAGGAAGGGGGCAGTTAGGACCCCTCTTAAGCAGTCTTCTATTTCTTACCACTAAATTGGTTTCCTTTTTCATCCAAAAGTTGGAACTCCCCCAAATATGCTGTAGAAGCCAAATCTGAATTCTGAGATTTTGAAATATCTTAAACCACGAGAGAAGGTCTAGTTCTGTCCCATCTCTGATCAGCAGGCCCTCTGTCCCTTCCTCTCCTCTGAGTCAGACAGCTCTAGCAAGCAAGGTTCCTTGGCTAGTTCCTAATGCACTGATGGGAGCCATCCCATTAAGGACGACCTCTACTCGAAACATGACCCTCTGGACATCAGATGCCTCATTTAGCAGGAAAAGGCACTGATTGGATATATTTGTGTGACTGCGGGCATTTGTGGCCGTAGAGTCCTTGACCATAATGTTATATGTAATGGAAACTATCTTATAAGCCTGACAAAATAAAGTTTTTATTTTCTAAAAAAAAAAAGTAGATACCCAAACTTACAATTGACTTAGTAGCATGTCAGAGAAAGCTAAAAACTGTCATAGCAGAGATTTCCAGGTACATCTGAAGGCAGAGGTGAGGGTAAAGGAAAATGGGAGTTGGTTGAAAGTTTGTAAGAGAAGCAGTTGGATCTTTAGAAATTGTCCTACATCCCAACCATAGCCTGGAGGTCTTCTCTCTGATACCTTGGAATCAGGCATAGTTGATCAGGGCAAAAGGATTAATTGTCTCACCAGCGATTCAGTGATGAAAATACAGTAAATAGTGTGATATCCCCCTCCCCTACTGAGCTCCACAATGGCAGGGGACCAGCTTAGCCTCAAGAGGAAAAAACTACATAAGAGACCTCTTCCTGCTCACCTTATATAAAGCCATGTCTCAACAACTGCCACCCATGGAACATCCAGTCAGCTCATTGGTGCCTTATCTTAAATATACATAGATAGCGTAGGATTTCTGGACATTTGAGAAAACCTATCACACCAAGAACAAAATAACAGAATGAACAGAACAAAAGGAATGCCAAGGAATAGAGACCATGAAAGAACTCCTCATAAAAAATATATAATTAGTCTCTTTAGGGAAATAAGAGACTATATCCATGAGCTAGCTTCTTATCAAAGGTATATAAAAAGCATATAAGGAGCATTTAGAAATTTTTAGAATAGCAAAGGTGAAAATTCAAACATGAGACTGTGAAAATAATGTGAAGAAATCTCTCAAGAAAATGAGGACAAAGACAAAATGAGATAAAAGATAAGGAAATTAGAGGATCAGGCCAGCAGGCACAACATCAAAATAATAAGATTTCAGAATGGGAGGATGGATGGGATTGACATGTATACACGGATGTATATAAAATTGATGATTAATAAGAACCTGCTGTATAAAAAAATAAACTAAAATTCAAAAATTAAAAAAAAACTTATTTAAAAAAAGGGAGGATGGAGAGGGAATGGAAGTGAGGAAATTATCAAAGAATTAATACAAGAAAAATGTTCCAAAACTGAAGGACATGTGTCTCCATGTCCTTCATTAAATGCTATGAAAAAAGGAAAAACATCAGAGGAGAGGAATATCTGATTCTACAACACCCCCCAAAAAATTTTATTTTACATGGTTGTTCCAAGAATTGAACTCAAGGATATTGCCTATGTACTTACAGTGCCTGACATATATTAATAGTAAGTGCAAGAAAATTATTAAAGGACTTCCCTGGTGGCACAGTGGTTAAGAATCTGCCTGCCAATGCAGGGACACGGGTTCGAGCCCTGGTCCAGGAAGAGCCCACATGCCACGGAGCCGCTAAGCCTGTGCACCACAACTACTGAGCCTGCACTCTACAGCCCACGAGTCACAACTACTGAGCCCATGCACCACAACTACTGAAGCCTGCGTGCCTAGAGCCCATGCTCCACATCAAGAGAAGCCACTGCAATGAGAAGCACGCACACCGCAGCAAAGAGTAGCCCCTGCTCACCGCAACTAGAGAAAGCCTGCGTGCAGCAAAAACCCAATGCAGCCAAAACTAAATAAATAAATAAATTTATTTATTTTTTTAAAAAAAGAAAATTATTCAATTGAGATGCTTGCATTAGTTTGTACCAGTTTTAAATCATCAAATGGTTTCTTCATTTGATCTATGTTGGTTGAGTGATAGCACTAACAGAGTCCAGTCTTCATGTTTCTATTTTATAGCTTCTCACAGAGAGTCTTTGCTGATCATCTGCTGAGCCCTGGGAATCAACCTTTCCAAACAGGCCAGTTTAAGCTGAAGAGAAGCATCCAGGACTGAAAGAGCATAGTACAGAGTTCAATGTAGGGTGCAAAAAATTCAGTTGCTCAGCAATCTTAGCTTAGAGCTAAGCCCCAACTAAGCCCCATCCCTATTTTGGGTGCTCAGTTCTGCACAAAGATCCCTTATTTTGGATACAAAGAAGTGGAACTGAGCATTAAGAGAGTTACCTTGTCTCTAAAACCCCAAACTCATAGCATTACCACAATTAACAAAACCCAAATCAGTAACCATGCTTCCTGCTTAATCCTCTAATTTAATACAACACAAATTCATGCATCTTCTCCATCACAAGTTATTTAAATTAGCTAATAAATGCACAGGCAGTGACCTCTCTGCTTATTTTTGTGCTTGGCTTGGAATTAGCTCTTCCATCTTGTTTGTTTGTTTGTTTTGTATTTTTAATTTAATTTTTATTTTATATTGGAGTATAATTGATTTACAGTGTTGTGTTTCCAGTGTCCAGCAAAGTGATTCATTTATACATACACATATATCCATTCTTTTTCAGATTATTTTCCCATATAGGTTATTACAGAATATTGGGTACAGTTCCCTGTGGGTCCTTGTTGACTATCTATTTTATATATAGTAGCGTGTATATGTTACTCCCAAGCTCCTAATTTATCCCTCCCCCCAACCTTTCCCCTTTGGTAACCATAATTTTGTTTTCAAAGTCTGTGAGTCTGTTTCTGTTTTGTAAATAAGTTCATTTGTATTACTTTTTAAGATTCCACATGTGATATCATGATATTTGTCTTTCTCTTTCTGACTTACTTCACTTAGTAGGATAATCTCTAGGTCTATCCATGTGGCATTATTTCATTATTTTATGGCTTAGTAATATTCCATTGTATATATGTACCATATCTTTTTTTAATCTTTTTTTTATCTTTTTTTTTTTAATTGGGGGCATAGCTGTTTTACAGTGTTGTGTTAGCTTCTACTCTACAGCAAGTGGAGTTCCCTGTGCTATACAGCAGGTTCTCATTAGTTATCTATTTTATACATATTAGTGTATATATGTCAATCCCAATCTCCCAGTTGTCCCCACCTGCCCTTTCCCCCCTTGGTGTCCGTATGTTTGTTCTCTACATCTGTGTCTCTATTTCTGCCTTGCAAACCAGTTTGTACCATTTTTCTAGATTCCACATATATGCATTAATATTTGTTTTTCTCTTTCTGACTTAATTCACTGTGTATGACAGTCTCTAGGTCCAACCATGTCTCTAAAAATGACCCAATTTCGTTCCTTTTTATGACTGAGTAATATTCCATCATATATATGTACCACATCTTCTTTATTCATTCATCTGTTGATGGACATTTAGGTTGCTTCCATGACCTGGCTATTGTAAATAGTGCTGCAGTGAACACTGGGGTTCATGTGTCTGTTTGAATTATGGTTTTCTCAGGGTATATGCCCAGTAGTGGGATTGCTGGGTCATATGGTAGTTCTATGTGTAGTTTTTTAAGGAACCTCCATACTGTTCTCCATAGTGGCCATATCAATTTACATTCCCACCAATAGTGCAAGAGAGTTCCCTTTTCTCCACACCCTCTCCAGCATTTATTGTTTATAGATTTTTTGATCATGGCCATTCTGACTGGTATGAGGTGATACCTCACTGTAGTTTTGATTTGCATTTCTCTAATAATTAGTGATGTTGAGCATCTTTTCATGTGTTTTTGGGGCCATCTGTATGTCTCTGTTGAAGAAATGTCTATTTAGATCTTCTGCCCATTTTTTGCTTGGGGTTGTTTGTTGTTTTGATATTGAGCTGCATGAGCTGTTTTTATATTTTGGAGATTAATCCCTTGTCAGTTGCATTGTTTGCAAATTATTTTTTCCCATTCTGTGTGTTGCCTTTTGTGTATGGTTTCCTTTGCTGTGCAAAAGCTTTTAAGTTTGATTAGGTACCATTTGTTTATTTTTGTCTTTATCTTCATTACTCTAGGAGGTAGATACACAAAGATATTGCAGGGATTTATGTCAAAGTGTGTTCTGCCCATGTTTTCCTCTAAGAGTTTTATAGTATCCAGTCTTACATCTAAGGCTTCAATCTATTTCGAGTTTTTGTGCAAGGTGTTATGGAGTATTCTAATTTCATTCTTTTATATGTAACTGTTCAGTTTTCCCAGCACCACTTATTGAAGAGGCTGTCTTTTCTCCATTGTATATTCTTGCCTGTAACAACCTCGTTTAACAGAGGAAGAAAACGAGAGGTTGAATGAGATCCATGACAATGTGTAGTGAGTGAAAAAGCCCAAGTCTCCTGAATTCTGGTCCAGTACCTCCAGTACCCTTTATCATATTCTGGCTTGATTAACTTCACTTGTTCTTCCTTCTGTCCTCTGTTGCACACTTTTATTTACTCAGGATCAGTTGAGTAGCTATTTTCTTACTTTTCTCTTGTCCATATCCGTGGAAAATTTGATGTGAATTCACTGAATAAAATTACCTTTAGGTTTAATGAGAGTAATCTCTGATGTTATAAAACAGACATAAAGTTCCATGCTGATCGCCTTGCTCTAGGCTTTATGAAGAGTAGAGTAAAATAAAGTAGTGGATGTTAAGAAGAATTTGATGTTTCGCCTCTTATCCCACATTGGAGTTTTATGGGAAACAGGGTTTGGTAACAGTATTCTGAGTTTCAGTGGTATCCACTGTGGGTATTTTTTTAAGCCTAGTAATCTTGTTGACCAATAATATTTCAAATGGCAAATGGGATATTTAGGGCCTGGAGATTTTTCCAGAATTTACCATGCAGCTGTCTTTTTCGGCCAATCAATGGGTATTTACTGAATGGTCAGGCTGTGTTTAGCACTCACCTACTTACCGTGCAGAACAAAGAAAGAGAAACTGGTTTCTGCCCTCTGGGAGATTTTGTTTATATAAGACAGATGAGGCGAAAAGTAGTAAAACATGAAATAGAATGTAAACCATAAGAGTATATGTGGGTCACTATAGCCAAAAGGTGGAAGCAACCCAATGTCCATCAACAGATGAAAGGATAAAGAAAATGTGGTACCTACATACAATGGAATATTATCCCACCTTATAGAGGAAATTCTGACACATGCTATAACATGGAGGAAACCTGGAGACATTATGCTAATTGAAAGAAGCAAGTCACAAAAGGACAAATATTGTATGATTCTACTTTTATGAGGTACCTCAAATAGTCAAGTAGACAAAAAATAGAATGGTGGTTGCCAGGGACTGGGGCAGGGTAGGTTGGGGGTACAGAGTTTCAGTTTGGAGAGATGAAAAACTCCTAGAGATGGATGGTGGTAATGATTACAGAGCAATGTGAATGTATTTAAGGCACTGAACTGTACTGTGAAAAAATGGTTAAAATAGTAAATTTTATGTTTTGTATATTTTACCACAATAAAAAAATTTTTTAAAGAGCGTATGTATATATAATAAATTCAGACACATTTTCTTACATCCCCAGGATGGTTTCCCAGGCCAGAGAATCTCCCTTCTGCTTCCAGGCAGTAACATCATGACATTACATGAATCTTGTCTGTTAGGTGGCTTGAGGCCACACGTGGTACAGCTAGGTCCATTCCAAATTCCCTCTCCATTCCACCTTGCTTTTTCCTCTCCCTCTTCCCTTTTGATCCTCCCTCAGCTTTCCTCGTAGCTCTGTCCCCTCTCCTCACATCTGACTCCCAGCCCCAAATCAAAACCAGTTCAGAGAAACTGGATTGCTGAGGCACCAGAGTCCAGATATGAAATTTTTTTCTATTTTGCTTGCAGTTCAACCTCTGTCCACATTCTTCAGAGAACCCAATTGTAAATTAAGCTGAATTCAGTTCACACAATCTATAATATAAACTCTTCCTAAATTCACATCTCCAAATTATTAGTGCCTTTATTCTATGACTCCTTCAAAAAGCCTTGTGATAATTGAGGCTTGACCCTATCTGACAACCGTGGGGTTAAAGCAGATCCTGGGGGAGAATTCTGACTCTCTCCCTGTGCCCCTCTCTTCCAGTGCACTGCATCCTGTGGAGGTGGCTTTCAGAAGAGGACTGTCCATTGTGTTGCCTCAGAGAACAGTAAAACTGAAGACCAGGACCGATGCCTGTGTGATCACGAACCCAGACCCCTAGAATTCCAAAAATGCAACCAGCAGGCCTGCAGGAAGAATGCTGGTAGGTGAATGGCTTTGCTCAGGGGCACAGAGCTTTTCATAAATAAGTTGTCCTGCATGACTTGATTTGTGGGTAGTTTTAGTCCCCTTTTACAGAGCTAAGAATGTTAATGCTGAAGAGGCCAGCCAGCTCCCCTGGGAGCCATCTGCTGATTCCGTGAATTTCGACATTAATTCCTTGAGGGATTATCTCATCCATTTTCCTAACTCAAAGCACGTTTACACTGACTTCATCCCACACAAATGAGAATCACTTCCATTTTTTCAAAGATTTCTGAGAAATGCTCTAACCTTTCTCAGGAACCCAGTCAAGTACTGAATGGACCTATCAATCTTGCACTGCTGTCTGAGGTCAGGTTCCATAGAAACAGACCCTGAGGTGCAAACTTGTGTGCAAGGGATTCATTCAGGAAGTGCTCCCAGGGAAGATAGCTAAGGGAGAGGGAAACAAGACAGAAAAGGGAGGAAGCACAGCTGGGCTGCCATCTCAGGCACATTCCTAGCTTCAGCCTGCTCCCACAGGGAAGCTCCAGGGTGAAAGTTATATCAGAGTTGTCTGCTCTTGAGGCCAACGAGCTGAGAGTTCACATACCCACACCTTTCAGCCATTGGCCAACAGCTACCCAGGGAAAGTGGATTTGCAGGTATTTAAGGCTCTCTACCAGTGGTAGTCTTTTTCCAAAGATTCTTAAGGATGAGAGGTAGTGAAACCTGCTGTTTATTAATCTGCTCATACCTCCTTCCAAGCACTGAGGGCTGGCATTCAACAGAGACTGCTGTCAGAGTTAATATCCTGAGAAGAGTTTCCCTAAGGATTGTTTATTTACAAATCATGTATTTATTTAACAGATATTTGCTGGGCACTTACTTTGTGTTAAACATAATGTCAAACAAGGAACAAAATCACCAACCAGTGAGATACTGATCAGGGCAGTAAGGGTGTTATGACAGCACTTGGGAAGGGTATCATATGGAAACTGGGGAGAGGAGGGAAGGCCTCCAGAGGAAGTGAAGGATGAGTAGAGAGGTCGGGGGAGCAGTTCCAGGAGCAGCGTTCAGTGTCTGTAGTAAGCAGGAAGAAGATGATGTCATGGCATATGAGTCTAAATGCAGTACACAGTTCTAGGGGAGTTAGGAAACAGTAGAGCTAGAAGGATAAGCTGCAACTAGAGGATAAAGAGCCTCATGAAGCAACGCTGATGAGTTTGGACTTTATCCCTAGGGCAGAAGGGAGCCATTGAAGTATTCCTAACAGGGGAGTGATAAGAAAGTCATGCAGGCTGCACTGTGGAAGATAGAGAAAGGAACCAGTTCAGAGACTGCAGCTGCACCCCAAGCAGTTGTACGTGGCATGAATTAAGGCAGTAGAAGTGCAGATAGAGAGAAGTGAGTGGATTCAAGAGCTACTTAAAAGAGACACCTGACAGGACTTTGTGCCAGGGAAAGAGGAGGGAGAACAAAGCCCAGATTTCCGACTTGGGCAGCTGAGTAGATGAGGCTACCATTCTGTGAGAGACGAAGCCCAGGGATGGGTTTGGGAATGGGGAAAGGTAATGCATTCTGTTTGGGACATGTTTGTTGAGGAGCAGATAAATCATTTAGGTAGGAGTGGTCTGTGATTGGTTTTTCCACAGGTGCAGAGGTCAGGAGAGAGGTGTGGGCTGGAAATCCTGAACACAGTGCGCTGAGGGGAAAATGCTTCAGGTCTAATGATCACATGCAACTTCTTTCTGACCAACTTGCATTTGAGGCTGGCTGTCATTGACCTTACTTGAGCCTCCAAACAAAGCTACCTAGGGCTCATTTTCAGAGGTATTATTAAGTTTTAGCCTTCCAGACTCTTGCTACTCAGTGTGGTCCCTGGACTAGCTGCACTGGCATCCCCTGGGAGCTTGTTAGAAATGCAGGATCTCAGGCCTCACCCCAGCCCTACTGAATCAGAATCTGCATTTAAACAAGATTCCCAGGTGATTTGGATGCACGTTAAAGTTTGAGAAGCACCCTGTCCTATTTTTTTTAATTTTATTGAAGTATAGTTGATTTACAATGCTGCATTAATTTCTGCTGTACAGCAGTGATTCAGTTATACATTTACATATTCTTTTTCATAGTCTTTAACATCATGGTTTATCACAGGTTACTGAATATAGTTCCCTGTGCTATGCAGTAGGAAGGACCTTGTTGTTTATCCATTCTATATATACTAGTTTGTGTCTGCTAATCCCAAACTCCCAATCCTTCCCTCCCCCCTCCCCCATGGCAACCACAAGTCTGTTCTCTGTGTCTTTGAATCTGTTTCTGTTTCATAGATAGGTTCATTGGTGTCATATTTTAGAATCCACATATAAGTGATATATGCTATTTGTCTTTCTCTTTCTGAATTACTTCACTTAGTATGATAATCTATAGGTACCTCATTGTAGTTTTGATTTGTATTTCTCTAATAATTAGCAGTGATGAGCATCTTTTCATGAGAAGCACCCTGTTCTAGACCAAGGGGTCAATTTGGGACACTTCCTTTCATGTCATCTCATCACATTCTTTGGTACCATGTTTTTAAAATGCTGAGAGTATAGAATCCTTCTAAGCTGTGATGGTTTTTATATAATTGAGGCAGCAGCACAGTCTTGGTTGATCATGCCTAGTGTTACTGTTTTTTGTCTTTGGCCGTACCACACGGCATGTGGGATCTTAGTTCCCTAACCAGGGATTGAACCCGTGCCCCCTGCAGTGGAATTGCAGAGTCTTAACAACTGGACCACCAGGGAAGTCTCTATTGGTTATTTTTAAATTATATATACATTGCACTGCCCAGCAATAAGACAGTTGAAGACAATTTTCAATCATCAAAATTGGGTTAAATGCATATCTGGTATTTTTTACATTGAAATCTCACACTGAAGAGATGATGACTAATGGTTAGCTGACAATGGATGTAAATAAAAATGAATTCCACTCACCAAAAATTATCAGGGCAACAAAAGGTAATTACAGGTTTCTCTCGAAGGCAGAGTCATGCTTACTCATATAGAAACAATAGGAAAGAGCAGCTGCAAGAAATTCCTTGATTTAAAAAAAGCCGACCACCCACCCTAACCCCTGTACCCTCTAAAATGCTTTGAAAATAAGCCATTCAATGCCCAGATTCTTCTCAGCCAGCCGGCCATCACAGCAAACATGCCCCCATGCCCAACTTGTAAAATCAGGTGTGAATTCATGTAAGGTTTGTTTTCCTCCAGGCCATTTTACTTTCTTTAGGTGCCGTCTAAATTGTTAATGACTTAGAATCTAAATCAGAACTACTATTTCCATAGTGGGAGCTATAGAACTCTTTCCAAGCATATGGGTTAAAAAAACATCAAAATATACAAACAGCTTATGAAGCTCAATATCAATAAAACAAACAACCCAATCAAAAAATGGGTGGAAGATCTAAATAGACATTTCTCCAAAGAAGACATACAGATGGCCAACAAACACATGAAAAGATGCTCAACATCACTAATTATTAGAGAAATGCAAATCAAAACTACATTGAGGTATTACTAGTCAGAATGGCCATCATCAAAAAATCTACAAACAATAAATGCTGGAGAGGGTGTGGAGTAAAGGGAATCCTCTTGCACTGCTGGTGGGAATGTAAATTGATACAGCCACTATAGAGAACACTATGGCGGTTCCTTAAAAAACTAAAAATAGAACTAACATATGACCCAGCAATCCCACTACTGGGCATATACCCTGAGAAAACCATAATTCAAAAAGAGTCATGTACCACAATGTTCATTGCAGTACTGTTTACAATAGCCAGGACATGGAAGCAACCTAAGTGTCCATCGACAGATGAATGGAAAAAGAAGATGTGGCACATATATACAATGGAATATTACTCAGCCATAAAAAGGAACGAAACTGAGTTATTTGTAATGAGATGGATGGACTTAGAGTCTGTCATACAGAGTGAAGCAAGTCAGAAAGAGGAAAACAAATACTGTATGCTAACACACATATATGGAATCTAAAAAAGCGGTACTGATGAACAAAGTGGCAAGTCAGGAATAAAGACAGAGACGTAGAGAACAGACTTGAGGACACAGCAGGGTAGGGGAAGCTGGGATGAAGTGAGAGAGTAGCATTGACATATATACACTACCAAATGTAAAATAGATAACTAGTGAGAACCTGCTGCATAGCACAGGGAGATCAGCTCAGTGCTTTGTGATGACCTAGAGGGGTGGGATAGGGAGGGTGGGAGGGAGATGCAAGAGGGAGGGGATATGGGGATATATGTATACATATAGCTGATTCACTTTGTTGTACAGCAGAAACTAACACAACATTGTAAAGCAATTATACTCCAATAAAGATATTAAAAAACAAAGAAAAACAAAAGGGCAACATGCACCCCAATGTTCACTGAAGCACTATTTACAATAGCCAAGACATGGAAGCAACATAAATGTCCATCAACAGATGAATGGATAAAGAAGAAATGGTACATATGTACACAGTGGACTATTACTCAGCCATAAAAAAGAACAAAATTGGGTCATTTGTAGAGACACAGTTGGATCTAGAGACTGTCATACAGAGTGAAGTAAGTCAGAAAGAGAAAAACAAATATCGTCTATTAACACATATATGTGGAATCTAGAAAAATGGTACAGATGAACCTGTTTGCAAGGCAGAAATATAGACACAGGTGTAGAGAGCAAATGTATGGACACCAAGGAGGGAAAGCGGGGGTGGGATGAATTAGGAGATTGGGACTGACATATGTGCACTGCCATATGTAAAAGATAGTTAGTGGGAACTTTCTGTATAGCTTAGGGAGCTCAGCTCAGTGCTCTGCAGTGACCTAGATGGATGGGATGGGGGAGGAGTGGGAAGGAGGTCCAAGAGGGAGGGGATATATGTATACATGTAGCTGATTCACTTCATCATACAACAGAAACTGACACAACATTGTAAATCAACTATACCCCAATTTTTTAAAAAGTCAAAAAAATTCATCCAGAAATATTTACTGAATATCAGCTATCTTTTAGGCATTATATTCATGATGATTAAAAAACAAAAGCAAAACCCTTATGCACACCATTCTTGGGTTGTTGTTGTTGTTTAATTTGGGGAATGAGGGGTACAGAATGCAATAGAAAAATACAGAAAGTAATAAGGATAGTACTTAAAGTTGATACAAATAAACATTTGAGTCAGCAGACTTAAAATTTTTTCTTCCAGTTTTATTGAGATATAACTGACACATAGCACTGTATAAATTTAAGGTGTACAGCATAATTATTTGATTTACATACATTAGGGACTATCACAATAAGTTTACTGAACATGCATCATCTCATAGATACTAAATTAAAGAAATAGAAATTTGTTTTCATGTGATGAGAACTCTTAGAATTTACCCTTAAAAACTTTCATATATATTGTACAGCAGTGCTTATTATATTTATCATGTTGTATATTACATTCTTAGTATTGTAACTGGAAATTTGTATATTTTGACTGCCTTCCTCCACTTCCCCCTCCCCTACACCCACCTCTGGTAACCACAAATTTTATCTATTTTTCTGAGTTTGTTTTTGAAGTATAACAACACTGTGTTAGTTCTTGGCACACAAGATAGGGATTTGATATTTCTATACATTTCAAGCTGATCACAATGATAAGTCAAGTTACCATCTGTCACCATTCAAAGATATTACATAGTTATTTACTATATTCCCTACACTGTACATTTCATACCCATGACATTAATTTTATAACTGAAGTTTGTACCTCTTAACCTCCCTCACCTACATCTTTCCTCCCCCTACCCCACACCCCTCTGGCAACCACCTGTTTGTTCTCTGTATCTATTAGTCTGTTTCTGTTTGGTTTTGTTTTTTAGATTCCACAAATAAGTAATACCATGCAGTACTTGTCTTTCTCTGAGTTATTTCACTTAACATAATAACCTCTAGGTCCATCCATATTGTCGTAAATGGCAAGATGTAATTCGTTTTCATGGCTGAGTAATATTCCATTGTGTATATATATACCACATCTTCTTTATCCATTCATCTATTGATGGACATTTAGGTTGCCTCCATATGTTGGCTAGTGTAAATAGTGCAGCAATGAACATAGAGGTGCATATATCTTTTCTAATTAGTGTTTTCATTTTCTTTGGATAATACACTGGAGTGGAATTGTTGTATCATATGATAGTTATATTTTTAATTTTTTGAGGAACCTCCATACTGTTTTCCATAGTAGCTGCACCAATGTACATTCCCACCAACAGGGCACAAGGGTTCCCTTTTTTCCACATCCTGGCCCATGTTTATTATTTGTTGTCTTCTTGATGCAAGCCATTCTGAAAGGTGTGAGGTGATATCTTATTGTGGTTTTGATTTGCATTTCCCTTTTCATAAGTGATGTTGAGCATCTTTTCATGTACCTGTTGGCCATCTGTATGTCTTCTTTGGAAAATTTCTATTCAGATCCTCTGCCCATTTTTTAATCAGGTTTTATGTTTTTTGATGTTGAGTTGTATGAGTTCTTTGTATGTTTTGGATAGTAGCCCCTTATCAAATACACTGTTTGCAAATATCAATTTCTTCTCCCATTCAGTAGGCAGCCTTTACATTTTGTTGATATTTTCCTTCACTGTGCAAAAGCTTCTTAGTTTGATGTATTCCCATTTGTTTATCTTTGCTTTTGTTTCCCTTGCCTAAGCAGACAGATCCAAAAAAAAATTACTAAGACCGACATCAAAGAGCATACTACCTATGTTTTCTTTGAGAGGCTTTATGGTTTCCAGTCTTAGGTTTAAGTCTTTAATCCATTTTGAATTTATTTTTGTGCATGGTGTGAGAGAGTAGTCCAGTTTGATTCTTTCCCATGTAGCTGTCCAGTTTTCCTACCACTGTTTTTGAAGAAGCTGTCTTTTCTCCATTGTATATTCTTCACTGCTTTGTCATAGATTATTTGCCCATATAAGGGTGGGTTCATTTCTGGGCTCTCTGTTCTATCCCATTGAACTGTGCATCTGTTTTTGTGCCAGTACTATACTGATTACCACAGCTTTGTAGTATAGTTGGAAATCAGGTCACGTGATACCTCCACCTTTGTTCTTTCTCAAGATTGTTTTGCCTATTTGAGGTCTTTTGTGTTTCCATACAAATTTAAGAATTATTTGTTCTAGTTCTGTGAAAAATGTCATTGGTATTTTGATAGGGATTGCACTGAATCTGTAGATTTCCTTAGGTAGTATAGTCATTTAAACAATACTGATTCTTCCGATTCATGAACACAGGATATCTTTCCATTTGTTTGTGTCATCTTCAATTTCTTTTATCATAGTCTTTTAGTTTTACAAGTACAGGTCTTTTACCTCCTTAGATTTATTCCTTGGTATTTTATTCCTTTTGATGTGGTTGTAAATGGGATTGTTTCCTTAATTTCTCTAATAGTTCATTGTTAGCTATAGAAATGCAACAGATTTCTGTATATTAATTTTGTAACCTGCTACTTTACTGTATTCATTGATGAACTCTACTAGTTTCTGGTAGCATCTTTAGGATTTTCTATGTTTAGTGTCATGTCATCTTCAAACAGTGACAATTTTACTTCTTCCTTTCCAGTTTGGATTTATTTTATTTTTCTGATTGCTGTGGCTAGGACTTCCAATACTACGTTGAATAAAAGTGGCGAGAGTGGACATCCTTGTGTTCTTCCTGATCTTAGAAGAAATGCACTAAGCTTTTCATTATTGACTATGATGTTAGCTGTGGGCTTATCATATGGGCTTTATTGTGTTGAAGTATGTTCCCTCTAAACTCACTTTCTGGAGAGTTTTTTTTTTATCATAAATGGATGTTGAATTTTATCAAAAGCTTTTTGGCAGCAGTTGAGATGATCATATTATTTCATTCTTCAATTTGTTAATGTGGTGTATCATATTGATTGATTTGCAAATACTGAACCATCCTTGTATCCCTGGGATAAATCCCACTTGATCGTGGTGTATGATCCTTTGAATGTATTGTTGAATTTGGTTTGCTAATATCTTGTTGAGGAGTTTTGCATTTGTCCATCAATGATACTGGCCTGTAATTTCCTTTTTTGTGATCTCTTTATCTGGTTTTGATATCGGGGCAATGCTGGCCTTGTGGAATGTGTCTGTAAGTGTTTCTTCCTCCTCAATTTTTTGGAATAGTTTGAAGAGGATACATGTTACTCTTCTCTAAATGTTTGGTAGAATTCACCTATGAAGTCATCTGGCTCCAGGCTTTTGTTTGTTGGGAGGTTTTTTTTATTATTATTGATTCATTTTTCATTACTGGTAATCAGTCTATTCACATTTGCTATTTCTTCCTGATTCAGTCTTGTGAGATTGTACATTTCTAGAAATTTGTACATTTCTCCTAGGTCATCCATTTCATTGGTGTATAATTGTTCATATAATTTCTTATGATCCTTCGTATTTCTGTGGTATCAGTTGTTACTTCTTTTTCACTTCTGATTTTATTGATTTGGGCCCTCTTTTTACCTTTTCAAAGAACCAGCTCTCAGTTTCATTGATCTTTATTGTTGTTTTATTAGTCTCCATTTATTTATGCTCTGATATATATGATCTTTTTCCTTCTAACTTTGGGTTTTGTTTGTCCTTCTTTTTCTAATTCCTTTAGGTGTAATGTTGGGGTTTTTTTTGAGATGTTTCTTGTTTCCTGAGGTAGGCTTGTATGACTAAAATTTCCTTCTTAGAACTGCTTTTGTTGCATCCCACAGACTTTGGATCTTTGTGTTTTGTTTTCATCTGTCTATAGGTATTTTTTGATTTCTTCTTTTATTTCCTCAGTGATCCGTTGGTTGCTTAGTAGAATGTTATTTAGTCTCCACATGTTTGTGTTTTTTGAAGTTTTTTCTTGTAGCTGATTTCTAGTCTCATATATTGTATTTGGAAAAGATGCTTGATATGATTTCAGTTATCTTAAATTTACTGAGACTTGTTTTGTGGCATAATGTGATCTATCCTGTAGAATGTTCCATGTACATCTTAAAGAATGTTTATTTGCTGCTTTTGGATGGAAGGTATATATATATGTGTGTGTGTGTGTGTGTGTGTGTCTGTGTGTGTGTGTCTGTGTGTGTGTGTGTGTCTCCATTTGGTTTAATGTATCTCTTGTTTTAAGGAAAATTTTTTTTATTGAAATGGGTAATTGGAACTGGGAAAGAAATGTGGGGATATTTATCTGTTTCTTTCATACATAGAGTGTGTTTGTGATTTGCAGTGTCTGAATTAAGGTTTCATTAAGATCTCACTTTCATCAAGAATAGGTTCATCTGAAGAAAAACCAGCCAACCAAAAGGAAAACCCTTAAATCACAAGATACCATTGCCAAAGTCAAAGAGCATATGTGAAGTACATATTCTCTAGTCAAGCTGATCCATGCTGTGTTCTTTTTTTTTTATTGTTTGCCACTTTATTATGCTTCTCTGATATTACATTTTTATAAATTGAAGGCTTGTGGCAACTCTGAGTTGAGTAAGACTATTGCCACCATTTTCCCAACAGCATTTCCTCACTTAGTGTCTCAGAGTCACATTTTGGTACTTCTCACAATATTATAAGCGTTTTCATTACTATTAAATTATGGTGATCTGTGATCAGTGATCTTTTTTTAGAGCTCTTATACTTATTTTTTTTTAATTTTTATTTTATATTGGAGTATAGTTGATTTACAACGTTGTGTTTCAGGTGTACAGCAGGGTGATTTAGTTATACATATACATATATCCATTCTTTTTCAGATTCTGTTCCCATATAGGTTATTACAGAATATTGAGGAGAGTTCCCTGTGCTATGCAGTAGGTCCTTGTTGATTATTTTATTTATAGTAGTGTCTATATGTTAATCCCAACTTCCTAATTTATCCCTTCCCCCCACCTTTTGCCTTTGGTAACCATAAGTTTGTTTTCTAACCCTGTGAGTCTGTTTCTGTTTTGTAAATAAGTTCATTTGTATGTTTTTTATATTCCACATATAAGTGATGTCATATGATATTTGTCTTTGTCTGACTTACTGTACTTAGTATGATAATCTCTATGTCCATATGATAATCTCTATGTCCATCCATTTTGCTGCAAGTGGCATTATTTCATTCTTTTTATGGCTGAGTAATATTCCATTATACATATATACCACATCTTCTTTATCCATTCATCTGCTGATGGACATTTAGTTTGCTTCCATGTCTTGGCTATGGTAAATAATACTGCAATGAATATTGGGGTGGCTGTATCTTTTTGGAGTATGGTTTTCTCCAGATATATGCCCAGGAGTGGGATTATAGGATAATATGGTAGCTCTATCTTTAGTTTTTAAGGAACCTTCCTACTGTTCTCCATAGTGGCTGCACCAATTTACATTCCCACCAACAGTGTAAGGGGGTTCCCTTTTTTCCACACCCTCTCCAGCATTAACTGTTTGTAGACTTTCTGACAATGGCCTTTCTGACTGGTGTGAGGTGATACCTCATTATAGTTTTGATTTGCATTTCTCTAATAATTAGTGATGTTGAACATATTTTCATGTGTTTTTTTGCCATCTGCATGTCTTCTTTGAAGAAATGTCTATTTAGATCTGCCTATTTTTTGATTGGGTTTTTTGTTTTTTTGATATTGAGCTGCATGAGCTGTTTGTATATTTTGGAGATTAATCCTTTGTCAATTGCTTCATTTGCAAGTATTTTTTCCCATTCTGTGAGTTGTCTTTTTGTTTATAGTTTTCTTGGTGGTGCAAAAGCTTTTAAGTTTAATTAGGTCCCATTTGTTTATTTTTGTTTTTATTTTTCTTACTCTAAGGGGTGAATCCAAAAGGATATTGCTGCAATTTATGTCAAAGAGTGTTCTGCCTGTGTTTTCCTCTAAGAGTTTTATAGTATCTGGTCTTAAATCCATTTTGTGTATATTTTTGTGCATGGTTTTAGTACATTCTCTAACTTCATTCTTTTACATGTAGCTGTCCAGTTTTCCCAGCACCACGTACTGAAGATACAGTCTTGTCTCCACTGTATATTCTTGCCTCCTTTGCTATAGATTAATTGACTGTAGGTGTGTGAGTTTATTTCTGGGCTGTATATCCTGTTACATTGATCTATATTTCTGTCTTTTTGCCAGTACCCTACTGTTTTGATTACGGTAGCTTTATAGTATAGCCTGAAGTCAGGGGGCCTGATTCCTCCTGCTCTATTTTTCTTTCTCAAGATTGCTTTGCCTATTTGGGGTCTTTTATGTTTCCATACAAATTTTAAGTTTTTTGTTCTAGATCTGCAAAAACTGCCATTGGTCATTTGATAGGGATTGCATAAATCTGTAGATTACCTTGGGTGGTATAGTCACTTTGACAATATTGATTCTTCAATCCAAGAACATGGTATCTTTCCATCTGTTTATGTCGTCTTTTTTTTTTCATAAGTATCTTACAGTTTTCAGAGTACAAGTCTTTTGCCTCCTTAGGTAGGTTTATTCCTAGGTATTTTATTCTTTTTTATGCAATAGTAAATGGGACTGTTTCCTTAATTTCTCTTTCTGATCTTTCTTTCTTTGTGTATGTAAATGCAACAGATTTCTGTGTATTAATTTTGTTTTGTTTTGTTTTTTGACATCTTTATTGGAGTATAATTGCTTCACAATGGTGTGTTAGTTTCTGCTTTATAACAAAGTGAATCAGTTATACATATACATATGTTCACATATCTCTTCCCTCTTGCATCTCCCTCCATCCCACCCTCCCTATCCCACCCATCCAGGGGGTCACAAAGCACCGAGCTGATCTCCCTGTGCTATGTGGCTGCTTCCCACTAGCAATCTACCTTACGTTTGGTAGTGTATATATGTCCGTGTCTCTCTCTCGCTTTGTCACAGCTTACCCTTCCCCCTCCCCATATCCTCAAGTTCATTCTCTAGTAGGTCTGTGTCTTTATTCCTGTCTTACCCCTAGGTTCTTCATGACATTTTTTTTTTCTTAAATTCCATATATATGCGTTAGCATACGGTATATGTCTTTCTCTTTCTGACTTACTTCACTCTGGATAACAGATTCTAGGTCTATCCACCTCATTACAAATAGCTCAATTTCATTTCTTTTTATGACTAATATTCCATTGTATATATGTGCCACATCTTCTTTATCCATTCATCTGATGATGGACACTTAGGTTGTTTCCATCTCCTTGCTATTGTAAATAGAGCTGCAATGAACATTTTGGTACATGACTCTTTTTGAGTTATGGTTTTCTCAGGGTATATGCCCAGTAGTGGGATTGCTGGGTTATATGGTAGTTCTATTTGTAGTTTTTTAAGGAACCACTATACCGTTCTCCATAGTGGCTGTATCAATTCACATTCCCACCAGCAGTGCAAGAGGGTTCCCTTTTCTCCACACCCTCTCCAGCATTTATTGTTTCTAGATTTTTTGATGATGGCCATTCTGACTGTTGTGAGATGATATCTCATTGTAGTTTTGATTTGAATTTCTCTAATGATTAATGATGTTGAGCATTCTTTCATGTGTTTGTTGGCAGTCTGTATACCTTCTTTGAAGAAATGTCTATTTAGGTCTTCTGCCCATTTTTGGATTGGGTTGTTTGTTTTTTTATTATTGAGCTGCATGAGCTGCTTGTAAATTTTGGAGATTAATCCTTTGTCAGTTGCTTCATTTGCAAATATTTTCTCCCATTCTGAGGGTTAATTTTGTATCCTGCAACTTTACTGAATCCATTGATGAGCTCTAGTAATGTTCTGGTAACATCTTTAGGATTTTCTATGTATAGTATTATGTCATCTGCAGGCAGTGACAGTTTTACTTCTTCTTTGCCAATTTGAATTCCTTTTATTTATTTTTCTTCTCTGATTGCCGTGGCTAGGACTTTCAAAACCATGTTGAATAAAAGTGGTGAGAGTGGACATACTTGTCTCATTCCTGATCTTAGAGGAAATGACTTAAGTTTTTCACCATTGAATATGTTGTTAGCTGTGGGTTTGTCATATATGGCCTTTATTATGTTGAGGTATGTTCCCTCTATGCCCACTTTCCAGAGAGTTTTTTAAATCATAAATTGGTTTTGAATTTTGTCAAAAGCTTTTTCTGTATCTATTGCGATAATCATGGTTTTTATTTTTCACTTTGTTAATGTGGTATATCACACTGATTGATTTGTGGATATTGAAAAATCCTTGCATCCCTGGGATAAATCCCACTTGATCATGGTGTATGATCCTTTTAATATATTGTTGGATTCAGTTTGCTAGTATTTTATTGATGATTTTTGCATCTTTGTTTATTGGTGGTATTGGCCTGTAATTTTCTTTCTTTTTTTGGTGGGGGGGGTGGCTATCTGTCTGGTTTTGGTATCACGGTGATAGTGACCTCATAGAATGAGTTTGGGAGTGTTCCTTCCTCTAAAATTTTTTTTTTTTTTTTTTTTTTTTTTTTTTTTTTTTTGCTGTATGTGGGCCTCTCACTGCTGTGGCCTCTCCCATTGTGGAGCACAGGCTCCGGACACACAGGCTCAGTGGCCATGGCTCACGGGCCCAGCCGCCTCGCGGCATGTGGGATCCTCCCAGACCGGGGCACGAACCCGTGTCCCCTGCATCAGAAGGCAGACTCTCAACCACTGCGCCACCAGGGAAGCCCCTCTAAAATTTTTAAAAATAATTTTAGAAGGATAGGTGTCAACTCTTCTCTAAATGGGTAGGGCCAGGTCTTGGCATCAAAATGGGGGCCTACAGGACAACTCACACCAAGGAGTACTCCCCAGTACCTTTGCCACCAGTGTCCTTGTCCCCACAGTGAACCACAGCCACCCCCCACCTCACCAGGAGACCCTCTAATCCCAGAATGTAGGTCTGGCCCAGGTGCCTATGAAGTCACTGCTTTTTCCCCTCGGTCCTGGTGCACATAAGACTTTCTGCGCACCATCCAAGAGTGGAGTTTGTTTCCCCCAGTCCTGTGAAGTTCCTGCGATCAAGCCCTGCTGGGCTTCAAAGCCAAATGCCCTGGGGGCTCCTCCTCCCAATTCCAAACCCCTAAACTGGGAAGCCTGACATGGGGCTCAGAACCCTCACTCCTATGGGAGAACCTCTGTGATATAATTATTTTCCAGTTTGTGGGTCACCCACCCAGCAGGTTTGAGATTTGATTGTATCACAGATGCACCCCTTCTACCAACTCCTTGTGGGTGGCTTCTTCTTTGTTTTGGAAGTAGAATATCTTTTTTGGTAGGTTTCAGTCTTCTTTGTTGATGGTTCACAGTTAGTTGTGATTTTGGTGTTTTCTTAAGAGGAGGTGAGCTCAGGTTCTTCTACTCCACCATCTCGTCCTTGGACCCTGTTCCAATCTGTGTTAATGTGGTCCGTGAACCAGTAGCATCAGCTTCCTCTGGGAGCTTGTTTAATGTACCATTTAAGGCCAGTGTTTCCTTATTGATTTTCTTTCTGGATGATCTGCCCGCTGATGTATGCATGGTGTGAAATTCCCCTACTATTACTGAGTTACTGTCAATTTCTCCCTTTAATGTCTGTTAATATTTGCTTTATGTATTTAGGTGCTCCCTATGTTGGGTGAATATATATTTACTCTTGTTATATCTTCTTGATTTCTTGATCATTGTATAATGTTCTTTGTCTCTTGTTACAATCTTTGTTTTAAGGTCTATTTTGTCTGATACCTGTATTGCTACCATGGCTTTCTTTTCACTTCTATTTTCATGGAATACCTCTTTCCATCCCCTCACTTTCAATCTGTGTCTTTAGATCTGAAGTGAGTCTCTTATAGGCATACAGGTTTTGTATTTGTATCCCTTCAGCCACTCTATGTCTTTTAATTGGAGCATTTAGTTCATTTATATTTAAAGTAATTATTGATACATATGTACTTATTGCCATTTTTAATTGTTTTTGTAGTTCTTTTTTGTTCATTTCTTTTCTTCACTTCTTTTGATTTGTTGACTATCTTTAGTGTTATATTTGGATTTCTTTCTCTTTTTTGTGTATCTATGATAGATTTTTGGTTTGTGGTTACCATGAGGTTTATATATAGCCATATATATATAATTATTTTAAGTTGCTGATCTCTAAGTTCAAATGCATTTTAACAACCCTGCATTTTTACTCCCCTCTCCCATGTTTACTGTTTTTGACGTATTTTATGTTTTTGTTTTGTATATCCCTTAACTACTTATGTGGATATAGATGATTTTACTACTTTTGCCTTTTAATCTTTCTACTAGCTTTATACATGGTTGATTTATTACCTTTATTGCATATTTGTCTTTACCACTTAAATTTTCCTTTTATAATTTTCATGTTTCTAACTGTGCCATTTTCTTTTTCACTTAGAGAAGTTCCTTTTAGTATTTCTTGTAAAGCTGGCTGGTGGTGCTGAATTTTTTAGCTTTTGCTTGTCTGTAAAGCTTTTGATCTCTCTATCAAATCTAAATGAAAGCTTTGCCAGGTAGAGTATTCTTTCCCCTTTCATCACTTGAAATATATCATGCCCTTCTGGCCTGCAGAGTTTCTGCTGAAGAGTCAACTGATCATATGGGAGTTTTTTTCTACTCGTTGCTTTTCCCTTGCTGATATTTTTATTTTTATTTTTATTGGGGTATATTGTATTAGTTTCAGGTGTACAGCAAACTGAATCTGTTATACATATACATATATCCATTCTTTCTTAGATTCTTTTCCCATATAGGCCATTACAGAGTATTGAGTAGAGTCCCCTGTGCTATACAGTAGGTCCTTATTAGTTATCTATTTTACATGTAGTAGTGTGTATGTGTCAATCCCAATCTTCCTATTTATCCCTCCCCCCGACATACCCCCCAGTATTTATTCCTCCCCCTGACATACCCCCAGTAACCATAAGTTTATTTTCTACATGTGTAACTCTATTTCTGTTTTTTTTTTAAGATTTCTTTATTCTTTATTTTATTTTTGGCTGCATCAGATCTTAGTTGCAGCCCACGGGATCTTCATTGAGGCATGCGGGATTTTTGTTGTGCTGCACAGGCTTCTATCTAGTTGCGGTGTGCAGGTTTTCTCTCTCTAGTTGTGGCACGCAGGCTCCAGGGCATGTGGGCTCTATAGTTTGTGGCACACAGGCTCTCTAGTTGAGGCACGCAAGCTGAGTAGTTGTGGCGCATGGGCTTAGTTGCCCCATGGCATGTGGGATCTTAGTTCCCTGACCAGGGATCAAACCCGTGTCCCGTGCATTGTAAGGTGTATTCTTTACCACTGGACCACCAGGGAAGTCCCAAACTCTATTACTGTTTTGTAGATAAGTTCATTTGTAGCCTTTTTTAGATTCCACATATGAGTGATATCATGTGATCTTTGTTGACTCAGTATGACAATCTCTGGGTCCATTCATGTTGCTGCAAATGGCATTATTTTTTTCTTTTTTATGGCTGGGTAATATTCCTCTGTATATATGTACCACATCTTCTTTATCCATTCGTCTGTTGATGGACATTTAGGTTGCTTCTATGTCCTGGCTATTGTAAATAGTGCTGCAGTGAACATTGTGGTGCATCTATCTTTTCTCCAGATAGATGCCCAGTAGTGGGATTGCTGGGTCATATGGTAGTTCTATATTTAGTTTTTTAAGGAACCTCCATACTGTTCTCCATAGTGGCTGTACCAGTTTACATTCCCACCAACAATATAGGAGGGTTCCCTTTTTTCTCCACACTCTCTCCAGCATCCCTTGCTGATTTTAATTTTCTCCCTTTATCTTTAATTTTTGCCATTTTAATTACATTGTGTCTTGGTATGATCATCTTCGGGTTCCTGTTTTGGGTTCTGTGCTTCCTGGTCCTGGTTGTCTATTTCCTATCCCAGGTTAGGGCAGTTTTTAGCTATTATATCATCAAATATGTCCTCTTCCCATTTCTCGCTCTGTTCTCCATCTGGGAGCTGTATAATGTGAATGTTAGTACATTTGATGTTATATCACAGAGGTTTCTGAATTGTCCTCATTTTTTAAATTCTTTTTTTCTGTTCAACTTCAATTGCTTCCACTACTCTGCTTTCCAGTTCACTGATCCATTCCTCTGTATCATCTAATCTACTATTTAGTCCTTTTAGTGTATTTTTTATTTCAGTTTTTCTGTTCTTTAGCTCTGTTTCTTTCTCTTTGTTAATCTTCTTACTGTATTCACCCATTTTTCTCCCAAGTTCTTTGAGTATCTTTACAATCATTACCTTGCACTCTTTATTGGATAGGTTGCCTATCTTCAGTTCAGTTAGTTCTTCTGGGGTTTTATCTTATTCTTTCATTTGAGATATATTCCTCTGTTGCCTCATTTTCCCTAATTTGCTGGTTTTATTTCGATGTATTTGGTAGGTTGATTATGTTTTCTCACCCTGGAGAAGTGGCCTTTTGTAGGAGACATCCTGTGTGTCCCAGCAGCATACTCCCCTCTGATCACCAGAGCTATATGCTATAGGGGTGCCCCCTACCTGGGCTGCATGGGTCCTTCTTTTTGTGATGAGCTGACTACTGTGGGTAGTCTGGTAGGTGTGGCTGGCTTCCTATTAGGTTGGTGTGAGGCTCTGCCTTGTGTGGAGACTGCTAGCTGGTGGGGCAGGGCATGAGATAGCTGGCTGCAGAGTCCCGGGATTCCCCTGGGTAGTCCTGGCTGGCTTGTAGGCAGAGCTGGGTTCTGGAGTGGGTGACTGCAGAGCCGGTTCCTGACATGGCTGGCTGTGAGTTCCAGGGTGTCCCAAAGCTGGTGCTGGCCTGCTGGTGAGAGATACAAGGTGTCTCAGAGCTGGTGTCACCCCACTGGTAGGTGGGGCCAGATCCTGGGACTGCTAGCTGAGGGACTCAAGGTGTCTCAGAGCAGATGTTAGCCTGCTGATGGTCAAGCCCAGGGGGTACTGACATGGCAAGCTGCAGTAGTCCTGGGGCTTGTGTCTACCCACTGGTGGGTAAAACTTGGTCTTTAGACTTCTGGCTGCAGGGCCCTGAGGGTCCTGGAGCTGGTGTCTGCCCACTGGTGGGTGGAGCCAGGGTCTCTGGCTCCAGGGCCCGGGAGTCCTGAGGCTAGTCGGCTAGTCTCAGCACAAGCAGGGCTGGGCCCTCTGGTGGACAGGGCCAGGTCCCAAAGCAGCTCAGGGGGTTTTAAGGCAGCAGGGCTGCTGGTGAGTGGGGCTGTGTCTCCACCTAGCTAGTTGCTCAGCCTGAGGCATCGCAGTACTGGTGCTGACAGACTGGTGGGTGGAGCCTGGTCCTAGTGTTGGAGGGAGGATTCCAAAATGGTGCTTGCCAGCACCAGTGTCCCCGTGGTAGAACGAGCTTCCCACAACAGCTGTCACCAGTGTCTGTGTCCCGAGGGTGAGCTCTAGTTGCCTCTTGTCTCTGCAGGAGGCTCTCCAAGATCAGCAGGTGGGTCTGACCCAGGCTCCTTTCAAATTACTGCTTCTGCACTGGGTCCTGTGAGATTTTGTGTGTGCCCTTTAGGAGTGGAGTCTCTATTCCCCATAGCCCCTGGCTCTCCTGATTAAGCCCTACTGACCTTTACGCTAAATGTTCTGGGGGCTCATCTTCTCAGTGCAGGACCACTGGGCTTGGGAGCCTGATGTGGAGCTCAAGCCCCTCGCTCATGGAGAACCTCTGTAATTATTCTCCCATTTGTGGTTCACCCACCCAGGGGTATGGGTCCTGACTATACCACATCTCCATCCCTCCTACCTGTCTTGTTGTGGTTCCTTCTTTATATTTTTAGTCGTAGAAGAGCTTTTCTGCCAGTCTTCCAATCTTTCGCATCAATAGTTGCTCTGTAAATAGTTGTAATTTTGGTGTGCCTGTGGGCGGAGGTGAGCTTAGCATCTTCCTACTGAAAGATATTCTTCCAGATGAACAGAACTTTCATTTATTCAGCAAATATTACTGATCACAAGATATGTCTCAGGCAAGTACTAAAAACTGAGGACACAGAAATGAGTCTGACACATTCCCTGGACTCACAAAACCCAAAGTCTTACAGACACTGTATTTGCCAACAACATTGAAATTATTTTCCAACTTTTGTGGGCAAAATATCATCCCTTCAAGACAGCAGGGGAACAAGCTTATGACTGTCCCTTTACATTTCCAAGTATGATTTCTATTAAACAGGCATAGGCAAATTGGGATGTCCTCTCTAAGTTGCCCCCAATTATAAGCATTGTGTGCTTCAGCTGGGATCCCGTTGGCTGATGAACACAGCAGCCTTCATTGTTTCACAATAATAACGAGAACTGGTGCAATTAAGCCCTGCCTGCCGTGATGTTGGGCTCCCAGCCATTGTCTAAATGAGCTGCTAAACAGAGCTGGAACAGAGGCTCCCAATATAGGTCACTGGTATCCTCCACTCTTCCTTCCAGTTTCCCACTTTTAAACAGGAGGATTCCAGGACTCACATGTGCCCAGGGCTCTGAGGACCGTTGAAAAGCTGGGCTCATGATCCAGTGGTTGCCAAGATCAGGCAAGGACACCAGGCTTGGTTGAGCCTCTTTCAGTCAGGTAGACGTTGACCTGACAAGTGGGGGCCCTTGGTTGAACAAATGAAGCTGCTCTGGTCAGGGAAGACCTGTCCATGTGGGCCCCTCCTTCCCCATAAGCAGCACAAGAGATTCATTTTCTTGGTGCCAGTGCTTTAGAGGCACCGAGGCAGCATTCAGATTCCAGCACCACCATCTGTGTTCCAGCTATGAGACACTGGGCCAGTTATTAAGCCTCTGTGGAACTTCAGTATTAAAGGGAGAACAATAGGTATAAGTAAATTTATATGAAGATCAAATGAGATAGTATAAGCCAGGCACATTGCCTAGTGTGTGGTAAGTGCTTAAGAAATTGCTATCTGTGTCATTAAAACAACAGAAATTTAGTCTCACCGTTCTGGAGGCAAGAAGTTCAAAAACCACAGTTCTTGGTAGGGCCATGCTCTCTGTCTCTTAGCTTCTGGTAGTCACCGGCTTTCCTTGGCTTGTAGCTGCATAACTCCAATCTCTGCCCCCATCATCACATGGCCACCTTCCTCTGTGTGTCTGTGTCGTCACATGGCTTTCTCTTTACTGCATGTGTCTGTCTATCTCTTCTCTCTCTATAAGGACACAGTCATGTTGATTAAGTCATCTTAATTTACATCATAATTACATCTGCAAGGAAATATTTCCAAATAACATCACATTCACAGGTACCAATGGTTATGACTTCAACTTTGGGGGAACACTTCAACTTTGGAGGATCCAATTCAACCCAGAACAAAGTTAAAGACTTTGGGGTCCTCTAAGAGGCCTTTTTAGAATGGTAGACACCCTAGAGAGAGGTCACACTTCAGCCTTTAGCAGAAAAGGCTCAACGCCATTTACAGAACTGTTCATGATAGAACATAGTGCCATGTTTGAGCAAACGTTAACAATAATAATACAAGTTTGGAGATTGGGACAGAAGGGATCCATGTGGTCCAATGTGGCCAAAAGAAGCTTTGTGGAGAGAAGGAATGGAAGCTAAGCTTTCATACTTCCTCTGTCTTCTTTTCTTGTAGTAGCCCCAGAGCACTCACATACTCATGGCAGGGAGAATGTGGGGCAAAGGGCTACCCCAGATGCACCTTCTCCGTCTACCATCCATAAGGAATTTAGGAGAGGCTGGCTAAGAAATCAGAGCAGCCCTATGATGCCTAGGCTTCCATGCTGGGCCCTGCCTCAATGCCAGAAGCCTAGGGAGGAAGCCCTGCCTTGTTCTGAACAGCAGCCTACACGATGCACAGCCCAAGCCCCATGGAGAACACCTGCTCTGGTGGGCACGTGGGAGATGAAGAGCTCAGATTTCTATTCCACAGTAGGAACACTTGGCAGAAATATGAACTCTTTCTGAAATGTCAGATCGTGTATAGAAGTTTCCTGGGGGATTAGAGGGCACTGATTTTTATGAACTGTTTAGGAAGAGGCCTGAAGAAGAAAATAATCAGCAATGAAGAGGTTTGGGGTTCTAGGAGCATTATATGTTACCTACTCCCAAGTGCACTTAACACTTGCAAACCAAATGGAATTCTGACAGCTAACAGAAGACATTTCTTCATGAAAAAACCAGGCACAGTCAATGAAATGAGTTCTGAGAAGATAAAAAGCATTTTTTTGCCTTCATGACCTGAAGGTGAAAAATGCATAGAGAGGCAAAAATACTGTCACAGATTTGGGTAAAGAGAATACTACCTCAATTTCTACTTTTACTGACAGTTCTATTTACAAAGGACAGCAGCCTGTTTGGGGAAAAGCTTTTCTTTAGGACTGTTCAAATCTTTTCTGTAATGGAGAAAGCAAATCTTTTCTGTAATGGAGAAAGAAGATCAACCAGAGCTCTGAGAGGCACTGAAGCAAAGTTTGAAACAATTTCACTTTATAAAAGAAAAATGTGTTATTGGGGCCTTAGTGAATTCCTTCCAGACCAGGAGTACGTGGGCCAGTGCAGTCTGAGTACCACCCATAGAATATGCAAGGGTGGTCCCTGAGAAATCTAGTCCAATTCCCTGTTTCATATATGAGGAAAGGAGGGCCAAAATAATTCAGGAACTTACTTGCCCAGAGTTAGGGTAGAACAAGGATTAGCACCCAAGTAACTAATTGTATCCTTACCCTGGGAATTATTTGTGCATGTCTTATGCCTTCGTCTACACGGTACCTTTCTGGAGGGCAGTGACCACATTTTATATATCTATATCCTTTGCTCAGGAAGCATTGGCTGGTTGGCTGGCGGGGTGACTGCTTGGTGCTCCGGATGATATGACTGATAAAAGCATGAGCTAGAGTCAAAACTGCCCATGTTCAGATCTGACTGTGCCCCTCATCAGCTGGATAACATTGTGCAAGTGCTTAACTTCTGTAGGCTTTACGTCTCCTTTTGTAAAACGGAAAGAACAGTTGTATTTACCTGATTCGTTACCGCTGTGAAGATTCAATGAAGCGATGCAAGTAAAATATTGCATTCAACTATTGCATAACAATCCTGCATAACAAGGCACCTCGAAACTCAGTGCTTTAAAACTACAAGGGTGAATTTTCAGCTGATCTAGCTTGGCCGTGGTTGGCCTCGGCTGCAAGCTGTAGGTTGGGTCTAGGTCTGCTCCATGTGTCTCATCCTCCTTGGTCCAGTGGCTGCATGAGCCAGAGTCTTCTAACGGTGATGGCAGAAGCTCATCGGGGCAGCTTCATCCTCCCTCACATTCCAAGGCCCTGCAGGGATCACGTCCACTAACATCCCATTGTCCAAAGCAAGTCAGAGGGCTGAACCCAAAGTCCAGGTGTGGGGAAGTATTCACCACCGGGTGGCCATGGCAAGGGTGGGAATGTATAACATTGCTACACAGGAGTGAATGTCAGTGGATGTCAACCATTATGAATTGTTATGGAGCCTTTCTCAGTAGACACATAAAGTCTTCCATTAATAGAAGTCGCACTTATTCACTTACAAAAGGATAATCTTTGGTTTTTTTCCTATTTTTTTTCTCCTCCCACAGATTTACTTTGCACCAAAGACAAGTTATCAGCCAGTTTCTGCCAGACACTAAAAGCCATGAAGAAATGTTCTGTGCCCACCGTGAGGGCTCAGTGCTGCCTCTCGTGTTCCAAGACACACATCGCCCACACCCAAAGGCCAAGAAAGCGACAGCCACTCAAAAACCCCAGAGCACCCTAAGTCCAGAAGAAAGCCACCCTCCACCACAGACTGCAGCAGCCTGCTGACCGTGACGTGTTCTAGGCCCAGGGACCACTTCACTGCGGTTTTACTGTGTATTTCAGGTTCAACTTTGGCTCATAACTAAACAAAGCCCACTGTTTTTAGCCACAAAACGCCCCTCATAGGAGACATGGGACTGTAATACTCACCGCTCCCTGATAGGCAGGTGAGGTATCCAGGAGAATCGGTCCTTTCGTGAGATCAGCTCGTGGGAAAGGTGCCAAGGTGGGCAAGTCTGTGAAATGATGTCTTTCGTTCCTCCCTTAAAGATAAAAACAGAGAGACCAGATTTTTTCCCAGACTACCTCAAGAGTATCAGGAAACAGAGCCACGCTTATCCAGGGAACAAATAACCTTGTTAATTTACCTTGGTGAAATCATCCTTTTTTGTCTCCCTACTTGGGGCAGCTGCTGCTTAAAATGTCATGGGAGAGCTTTCAGGAACATTCTTGTAATTCATCCAGGCAGGGGACCGCTTTCTTCACCCCGTGTTCAACTGGGACAGGAAGAGAAAGTGCTGGCTTCATCCTCAGCTTGTCCCTAATCCCTATGGACTCTTCATCTGGGCTGTTTGGACTCCCATTCCTTCCTGGAGACACTAGAAGAAGAGGACATGGGCAGGAACTGTAGGCTTTAGTGAACCTAAGGGATTTAGGTTAGTTATACAGAAGACATTTCTGACTTAAGGATAATTTCTATGAAAATTCTTAAAAAGCAAATTAACAGAAATCAATTTCTTGCTAGTATAAGGAAGAGAAGAATATGGGCTTTTTGTTCTTCCCACTTCCCTGGCAAATACCCATTCCTTTGCAGAAGAGCAAATGAGTCTTCCTGTGTGGCTTTCCCTTCTCTAGCAGATTCCCTGCCTGAGTCTTCAGTTCAGGGTGAACGTCTTTTCACCACTAGGGGTTTACACACCCCAACTGCTACGGCCAGGTCCACAGCTGCAACCTGCCCCCACCCACCCTCAGGTTGGAAAATGGAGCTCTAGATTAAAATATTTCCGAGAACCAGGTAAATTGTATTAAGTATAGAAAAACTTAGTATAAACTTCTAGTCTCGAGAAAAAAAAAAATTTTCAAAAGTGAGGTAAATCCGATCTATTCTCTAGCACACCCAATAGTTACTTTTGAGGATCTGTTTCCTGGGGTGGGGGTGGAGGACAGGTGAGTCAGGTAGTCCAAAAAAGTGAAATGAAAGTTAGAATGCTTATTCTGGATGTTTCCATCACCCGTCAGGAGTCAAAGTAAGCTGTGGTCTCAGATTCAAGGTGAATTTCCTGGTTTGTAAGGGGAGGTATTTATATGAACTGAACGTGGAAAATGAGGGTTGTGGAGCCCCCAGGGGAAGAAGCCCTCAGAATCAGCTCTTGACAGAGGGGAAGGCAGGAGAGTGGGCTTCACGTAATGGGCAGCGTGTCTTCAGTCTCACGCACAGGTCCCGTTAACATTCACCATGGAGCACAGTATCCCATCTCTCCCTTGAATTATCTATCCGTTCAGCAGAATGGTGCTATTGAAAAATGGTGCTAATATCTAGTTGGTGGCAGAACACATATAAACATATAGATAGATGTACAAGTGGGCAAGTCCACATGCATCTTCTGTTAAATTTGTAATGGTGTTGCTGGCCAACGCCAGTTCTATTGCTTGGATACCAGAAGCTTAAATTTTTTATATTATGCGCTTTTTTTTTCAAGCCATTACTGTGTATTATTATGATAAATGCCTGTGGGAAATAAAACACTGGGGTTGGGATGAAATTTGAGATAGAGCAGAAACAGGAGGTGAGTAGAAATGTTTACCAAAACCAGAGAATTTATTTCTATATAATTATGTTCTTGTATTCTGTCTTTAAATCTAAACATTGCTGGCCAGTGACAGTCTCTGGTGAAATAAGTTTTAGCAAGAAGATGCTTACATTGTCAGTGATGTGAGTAGAAAAGAACCTGATTTTTCTAATGAGGCCGTTCTCAAAAACTGTCCCTGAAGTATAGTGTAGGCTTTCAGGGAGATTAATTTAGTAAGTTGGATGGATTTAACTTAACCTGGTACTCTGCTACCCTAGGATAATGCATGTCATCAGAGACCTGGATATGACCAGTCTTACAAAACTCAGGAACAAACTCCGATTCCTACTGACCTCAGCAAACTAAACTAGGCCAGATTTCCCAATATGCAAAATGTTATTTATGACCCATGTGGCAAAGATGGTAGAAATGTAGGAAGGGTCTGTCCGGGTGCTCCATTCTAGGCCTTTCTCTAGTTTCTCAAAGGCAGAATATTGGCCCCTAACCCTGCATCATGGACATTCACTTCCTATGTGGGGCTGTGTTGTAAGACAGTTGGGTAGCAGCTGTCCTGGACCCCAGAATCAAGACAGCACTTGCTACTAGAGTCATTTGACATGGTTGTTGCCTTGACAGTCACTCAGCTTTGGGTCATCAGGGTTTTGACAGGTCCCCGTGTTTGCAATAAGAGAGGGACCTCAGATTAACAGGGAGACTCTGAAGACAAGAACCTGAATGGTGTCTGACCATCCTTTTGGTGCTCACGGGGGCCAACATGAAGTAGCGTTGTTGGTTTATTTCTTCCATGGCCTCCTTTCTTCCCACCTTGAACAAGCAACTGAGATGTACAGCAAGAGACACTGGATACACATCTACCATGAATCAGAGAGGTCGCCACAGGGCCTGGTGCTTAAATACATGAGATTCTCAAACCCAATTTGGTTTACGTTGCCTCTCCCAGTGGTAGAGTTAGCTCTTCTCTGAAAAGGTGTGGGTTAATTTAATTCTTAAACATCAAAACATAATTCAACACACCACAAGAAAACAATATTTGAAGAGATTAATAGTGAATATTTTTGTAAAACAGGAAATCATTTTGTGGTACAAGCAATGGCCCCTTTGTAGGAACGACTTGTTTTAATATTCGGTTTTCTTAATCAAGAATGCACCTCCATCCAATCTCCTGACCCGTCTCTACTTGGTGGGGTCATCCCAGTGTGACGCTTTCAGATCGTTAGTGAATGTTTTTGATCACCTTTATCACATTTCTGGAACACACGTTGAGGGATTGATATTGTTTCAGATCATAATTTCCCAATGAGTTCGCTAAAATCCTCCAAACTCTGAAAGCTACACATTGCTGCCCCCGAGAGTACAGGTCTTAGCTCTTCTCCCTTCTGACTTTAGGATCAAGCCCTGGGACAATGAATCTATGCATAGCGATTCACTTTCAAGAGAGAGACCACATGACATGAACTGTCTGGTGCTAAAACTTAGCCAACGTATTTGATGCTACTCTTTTTCTGTTGTAGTGCTAGTTCAAATATTAGTAGTGGTAGTATTTTTAAGTTATGTCATTAAAAAAAACCTGGTTGGGGGAAGCACAATTCTACCTATCACTGTCCTCCAAAGTGGTTGTATGGGGTACACGGCCTCATCCATTGTCCTCTCTGCATCTCTGCTGCTTTGCCAGGCCCAGCCTCCTTAAGGGGTACCTTGGTGGGTACCTCAGTATTTAAAACCAGACTGTAACCATAGCCTGCCATTGTGTGGCATCAATAAATGGCCAAACTCACTGGTGTGTCCATGTGATTCATTTACCCCTACTGCGAGACTGCCACCACCCACCAGAGAAACCCTGGAATTCAGCAACCTGGGGAAGGATGCTGTCAATCCTTCCTCCCCCACTCCCTGCAGATTCCCTCCTACTCCACCCCTAAATCAGTATGTCACGAGATGAGGCATATCCCAGGTGAGGTAGAACTGAGGTCTCTTCTCATGAATGATTGTGCAATAACTGACACCATCCACCGTATGAGAATCTGAAGTGATGCCTGAAATCCTCCACAATCCCAGATCCAATGTATTCATAAGTGCAGCTCACAGCATAATCTGGTCCCTCAATCTATCCAAAGTGTAGCCATAATGCTTAAGAGAAAGTAATAACAATGATGAAGAGGAATTTGCTTTGGAAATCCAATCCCTTTTCAAAAGTGGTTCACAGCATGGTGCGTGTAACCAGCAATTGTAGAATTTGGACATATGGACATGGAATCCACTCACATGGAATGAGTAAAAGCATTGAGATGGGAAGAGTGAGGCATCCACAGGTGATCCTAGAATGTTTGCAGGCATGTACAGGGGTGGTAGGAATCTGGTTTGGGTCAAGAAATCACAAAGGGCCATGCACACGTCCCTGTTTGTACCTTGGAAACTCTTCTATGACCACTATAAGGTGACCCTTATCCTGCAAGGCTTAGCTCAAATGCTGTTCCCTGAGAAGCCTATACTAACCCTGCCAGAAAGACCGAGGCATCTCTCTGCTCTTTCTTCACTGTGTCCATTTTTATCTAGAAGAATTGTCCCTAACTGGGGACAGTTTTGTCCCCAGGAGACATTTGACAATGTCTGAGACATTTTTGGTTTTCACAACTTTGGGTTGGAGGGCACTCCTGGCATCTAATGAGTAGAGGCCAAGGGATGCTGGTAAACTTCCTACAGGACCACTCCTCCCCACAACAAAGAATTATGTGGCTCAAAGCGTCAATAGTTCTGAAGTGAAAAGCTCTGCACTAGAACAATTATTACCCTACAGTGAGTATCAGGATTGCTGGGTTGAGTAAAACTGAGCTTACCCTAACACTCAAACCTCACAAAGAACTGAGGAGGTGGGTCAGAAAACTTCCAAAGAAGAAAATATATATATCAGGGTTCAAAGCTCACTAATTTGATAAAATCACAGTGACAGAGAAGAGAGAGAGGATAGTGAGCATAGCTCCAAAAGAGTCTTGAATCAGCTGCTGGGGGCTCAGGTGTTCAATCCTAGAGTCAGAGGGAATAAACCAAAAGTGGGGAAAATGGAAAAGTGACCTATTCGGGGTTTGGAATAATCATCCTCCTCCAATTGAGGTTTCTAACCAAACAGAATAGACATAATCAGCCAGATCGAAACAACAGCCTTACTAATGGTGAAGCTGGCTTGGGGAGCATATTTTGGAGGCAAATGGAAAAGGGCTTTCCTAGCCTTCTCTACACCTACAGGTTTCAGGCTCAAGAGGGATGTGGGGGAGGGGACGGGGTGGGAGAGGGAAAGAAGAGAGAGGAGATAGAAATGGACCACTTAACCCATTAAACTCTGTTAATAGAAGTATCCATGGCCATTAAATGATCACTAATAGTAGCCCGCCCTCCTGCACTGGGAGGAGCCTGACAGGGTTATCAAAGATCTCAAAGGGATATCCCAACACTCTTCCACCATGGAAGTGGAGTCTTTTTGTTTCTATGTAAGAAAGGTAAGGTTAGCATGAATGGAAGATATGGGAGGGGGAGCATTATCTAAAAATGGCTCCTTTCCCATAAATTCTAAATGATGATGTGATTTTAAGATCATAATGAAAAGACTTGGAATAAGTAGTGTAACAGCAAGACACAGAATTTAATGAGAGAATGGCCCTATCTTCTGTGCTCACTCCCCTACCAAGCACTGCCCACTCCCTCACTGGACAGCACCCCGGCTCCTTCATTTCAGTGGTACAGCCTGACTCACCCCCAACTCGTTTCGTGGGATGTGGCCAGGGGTCCTCACTGATGGTTCCTGCAGACTCTGCAGTGATGGGATATGGTACCTGGGGCCAAGGTAATACCAAGAGATTCCTGAACAGGCAGCACAACCCAGCTGGCACTTGACATCAGGCAGCCACCGGCTGGGGGTTCTCCTGCCCAAACACCAGCTATGGCTGTGCCTCTGGCACCATCACTGCACAGTTTCCTCTTTGGTACCACAACAACTGGGAAACATCTCCACAGACAGCTGTGTCAGGACAGGAAGACAGTGAGGCAGGAAAGACATAAAGAGAACTAGTCCATGGTGTTGGCTGCACAGAGACAGCCTGAAGGAGCTAGAATGTGGAGCACCACAAGCGGGAGTGTTCGCAGGAGAAGCCCGGGCCACCACAGAAGCAAAGTGCCACTGTTGAGTGGCATGCAAAGGGAGGGATGGGGCTGCCATTGCAGCCGCTTACCCCACCCGCTGGCTCCTGCCTCCGCAGGCTACAGGAGAGGCTCTGGCCCAAGCAGGCTTGCATGCTCCGGCCACCACCTTGGCAGCCCAGGACCAGACACCAGTGGGTCGCCCACATGCAGATGCGGGGTTGAAATCACAGCTGAGCCCCAGGGGCTGTGTGACTTAGGAAGCAGAGCTGAAATCTCTCGCCATGGCTGTGCAAAGCACAGATTTACACCTCCACCTCCGGCTTTGTAAATTCAGTGCCTGCAGAACAGACAACGGATGCTCCCATGGCTGGGATGGGTCTGGCCTTAGCAGCTGTGGGCTTTGTGGATGCATACATGTGGGGACTGGGCCAGGCCAGAGTCTGAGCTGCCTCCACAGCTCCCACAGTGGGTCCAGCTATGCAGTCCTGTGACCTGACTTCAGTGGTTCTGTGCTGGTAGCCTTGTGAAAACAAAGACTGTGAGACATGAGGGCCAACTGCCGGCATACCCATGGTTGAGGTGGGGCTGAGGGCAATGCCAACAGCAGTGTACTTTGTGAATCCGCACAATGGGTGCAAGGTGACACAACAGAGCACACTAACAGGTAAACACCGCCAGCGAAGAAATACTCAGTGGCTCCTCACCCAGCAAGAATGCTCCAATCCCACCTACCTTGCACCAAAGATCAGAAATGCAGCTAAGATGGATCTGGGGACATCTACTCTAACAACTAGGGAGCAGACCCTGTCCCTGACAGGGCACTGACAACCACAGAGCAAAGAGGAGGCCCTGCTCAATATCCAGTGCAGGCTCTGGTCACCACAATGCCAGTGACACCTCCTATCAAGGGGATAACGACCAGCATACACTGAGGAAAGAGGCGGCAGGCATCCATACTAAAAACAGCCCTCGCACTGAAAAAATATTAAGCCTGCACAGGTTACAGAGGAACATTCCCACATAAAAATAGCCCTCCAAGACCACAGTAGATAATTGTTTCCCCTAAACTTATAGAGCAAGAGAAATATAAGTAAAATGAAGAAGCAGAACTACTCCCAATTAAAAGATGGAGAGAATTCCCCTGAAAGAACAATGAAACACACCTCTTCAGTCTAACAGACACCAAGTTCAAAAAGGAGACACTGAAAATACTGAAGGAATTAAGAAAGGCTATCAACAGAAATGTAGATGACTGTAAAAAGGAACTAGAAAGTATAAGGAGGAGCCAAGAAAAATTAGAGAATTCATTTGAAGAGATAAAAGTTGAACCAAAGGGTATGAATATCAGAATAATGCAGAAGAACAAATAAGTGATCTAGAAGATAGAATAATGGAAATCACCCAATTAGAACAGCAGACAGAAACCCAAATTTAAATAATGAAAGCAGTATAAGAGACCTGTGGTATAATGTAAAGCATGCCAATCTACACATAATAGGAATCCCAGAAGGAGAAGAAAGAGAAAGGATATTGAAAATGTATTTGAAGAAATTATGGCTGAAAACTTCCCAAATGTAAAGAAGGAAACAGATATCCAGATACAGGAAGCACAGAGGGTCCCAAACAAGATAAATCCAAACAGATCTACACCAATACATATTATGATAAAAATGGCAAAAGTTAAAGATAAAGAAAGAATTCTAAAGGCAGCAAGATAAAAACAAAGAATTAATTACAAGGCTATCCCCCATAAGGCTATCAGCTGATTTCTCTACAGAAATGTTGCAGACCAGAAGGGAGTGGCAAGACATATTCCAAGTCCTGAAGGGGAAAAATCTGCAACCTAGGATACTCTACCCAGCAAAATTATCATTTAGAATAGAAAGATAAAGAATTTCTCAGACAAAAACTAAAAGAACACAGCAATACTAAACTTATCCTAAAAGAAATATTGAAAGTTATTCTCTAAATAGAAAAGAAGTAGGGTAGAGGAAACAAGATGGTGGAGTAGAAGGACGTGCTCTCACTCTCTCTTGCAAGAATACCAGAATCAACTAGATGCTGAACAATCATCAACAGGAAGACACTGGAACTCACCAAAAAAGATACCCCACATCCAAAGACAAAGTAGAAGCCACAATGAGATGGTAGGAGGGGCACAATCACAGTAAAATCAAATCCCATAACTGCTGGGTGGGTGACTCACAGACTGGAGAACACTTATACCACAGAAGTCCACCCACTGGAGTGAAGGTTCTGAGCCCCACGTCAGGCTTCCCAACCTGGGGGTCTGGCAACGGGAGGAGGAATTCCTAGAGAATCAGACTTTGAAGTCTAGTGGGAATTGACTGCAGGACTTCGACAGGAATGGGGGAAACAGAGACTCCACTCTTGAAGGGCACACACAAAGTAGTGTATGCATCAGGACCCAGGAGAAGGCGCAGTGACCCTAGGGGAGACTGAACCAGACCTACCTGCTAGTGTTGGAGGGTCTCCTGCAGAGGCGGGGGGTGGCTGTAGCTCACCATGGGGACAAGGACACTGGCAGAAGTTCTGGGAAGTACTCCTTGGCGTGAGCCATCCCAGAGTCTGTCATTAGCCCCACCAAAGAGCCCAGGTAGGCTCCAGTGTTGGGTTGCCTCAGGCCAAACAACCAACAAGGAGGGAACACAACCCCACCCATCAACAGTCAAGTGGATTAAAGTTTTACTGAGCTCTTCCCACCAGAGCAACAGTCAGCTCTACCCACCACCAGTCCCTTCCCATCTAGCCTCTTAGATAGCCTCATCCACCAGAAGGCAGAGAGCAGGAGCACGAAGAACTATAATCCTGCAGCCTGTGGAACAAAAACCACATTCACAGAAAGATGTACGACATGAAAAGGCAGAGCGCTATGTACCAGATGAAGGAACAAGATAAAACCCTAGAAAAACAACGAAATGAAGTGGTGACAGGCAACCTTCCAGGAAAAGAATTCAGAATAATGATAGTGAAGATGATCCAGGACCTCGGAAAAACAATGGAGGCAAAGATCGAGAAGATGCAAGAAATGTTGAACAAAGACCTAGAAGAATTAAAGAACAAACAAACAGAGATGAACAATACAATAACTGAAATGAAAACTACACTAGAAGGAATCAATAGCAGAATAACTGAGGCAGAAGAATGGATAAGTGACCTGGAAGACAGAATGGGGGAATTCACTGCTGTGGAACAGAATAAAGAAAAAAGAGACTTCCCAGAACTGCTGCCAGTGTCCTTGTCCCCACAGTGAGCCACAGCCACCCGCCACCTCTGCAGAAGACCCTCGAACACTAGCAGCGGTGCAGATGAAAGGCTCTTGGTGCTGCAGCCAGGAGTCAGTGCTGTGCCTCTGAGGTGGGAGAGCCAATTTCAGGACACTGGTCCACAAGAGACCTCCCAGCTCCACATAATATGAAATGGTGAAAATCTCCCAGAGATCTCCATCTCAACACCAGCACGCAGCTTCACTCAATGACCAGCAAGCTACAGTGCTGGACACCCTATGCCAAACAACTATCAAGACAGAAACACAACCCCACCCATTAGCAGAGAGGCTGCCTAAAATCATAATAAGTCCACAGACACCACAAAACACACCACCAGACGTGGACCTGCCCACCAGAAAGACAAGATCCAGCCTCATCCACCAGAACACAGGCACTAGTCCCCTCCACCAGGAAGCCTACACAACCCACTGAACCAACCTTAGCCACTGGGGACAGACACCAAAAACAATGGGAACTAAGAAGCTGCAGTCTGCAAAAAGCAGACCCGAAACACAGTAAGATAAGCAAAATGAGAAGACAGAAAAACACACAGCAGATGAAGGAACAAGATAAAAACCCACCAGACCTAACAAATGAAGAGGAAATAGGCAGTCTACCTGAAAAAGAATTCTTAATAATGATAGTAAAGATGATCCAAAGTCATGGAAATAGAATAGACAAAATGCAAGAATCAGTTAACAAGGACCTAGAAGAACTAAAGATGAAAGAAACAATAATGAATAACACAATAAATGAAATGAAAAATACTCTAGATGGGATCAATAGCAGAATAACTGAGGCAGAAGAACGGATAAGTGACCTGGAAGATAAAATAGTGGAAATAACTACTGCAGAGCAGAATAAAGAAAAAAGAATGAAAAGAACTGAGGACAGTCTCAGAGACCTCTGGGACAACATTAAACACACCAACATTCGAATTATAGGGGTTTGAGAAGAAGAGAAAAAGAAAGGGACTGAGAAAATATTTGAAGAGATTATAGTTGAAAACTTCCCTAATATGGGAAAGGAAATAGTTAATCAAGTCCAGGAAGCACAGAGAGACCCATACAGAATAAATCCAAGGAGAAATACACCAAGTAACATATTAATCAAACTGTCAAAAATTAAATACAAAGAAAACATATTAAAAGCAGCAAGAGAAAAACAACAAATAACACACAAGGGAATCCCCATAAGGTTAACAGCTGAATTTTGAGCAGAAACTCCGCAAGCCAGAAGGGAGTGGCAGGACATATATAAAGTGATGAAGGAGAAAAACCTGCAACCAAGATGACTCTACCCAGCAAGGATCTCATTCAGATTTAATGGAGAAATTAAAACATTTACAGAGAAGCAAAAGCTGAGCGACAACAGCACCACCAAACCAGCATTACAACAAATGCTAAAGGAACTTCTCTAGGCAAGAAACACAAGAGAAGGAAAACACCAACAATACAAACCCAAAAACAATTAAGAAAATGGGAATAGGAACATACATATTGATAATTACCTTAAATGTAAATGGACTAAATGCTCCCACCAAAAGACACAGATTGGCTGAATGGATACAAAACCAAGACCAGTATATATGCTGTCTACAAGAGACCCACTTCAGACCTAGGGACACATACAGACTGAAAGTGAGGGGACGGAAAAATATATTCCATGCAAATGGAA